>NC_064426.1:32432500-32642500 GCF_023375975.1 Astyanax mexicanus | reverse complement strand
TACAAGGTTTATGTCTGAGAAATTATTTTAGTGCTATCAATCATATTGGAATTTCATGATAAACTGAACAATAGAATTGCTCCAAAATTACTTGGAATTAATATTCTTTTAAATTAACTTCCACTGAAAGTTTTTTTTCTCTATTTTTGATTAAATTTGGCATTTGATCTTCATATCTACTGTTATTTTTTCTTCTTCTGTACAGTTGCCATGGTTCTTGTGTGACACCAATGATATAATGTAATTCTTACATTTAGATCATGTATTAGTCTCAATTGGAAGTGCTTTCTAGATAACTTATTTCCATACAATGTCTAACATTGAAAAAAACTAATAAATACAAAAAACACCATTCAAAACGGGTTACAAAAATACTTCACGACTGTTAAGGTCAAAACCACATCGTTACTCCACAATCATGAGGTGCTCAGCGCTAACACATGAAGCCCTGTAGAGGCTTTTTTTCACAGATTTTCACAGGGAGATGATGTACATGACTGAGGGTACACACACACCCTTACACAAAACCACTGATTTCTATCCATCCACCGTCACAAAAGGGACCCAGAGGACAGATTACCACACAACTAGTTCTTTAAGACCGGTCAGTGGGTTGGCGTGTCCCGTTTTCCACAGCCAAGCGGCAAACTGAAAACTACATCTGGCGAGCACTTCAAGAGCAGCCCTCCCGGCCTTCTCTCAGGCACACTCAGACGCAGTGTTTGCTGGGTGTGGTAGGCACATGGAGCACAAGGCTTTAATGCACAAAGGCACCTGATGGCCTCAGTCCACGGGGAACTCTGTCTCGGAGGCAGTACCGGGATGGCTGGCGGCGTGGGTGTCTTTCCTCAGCTGTAGCGACACGCAGCTCAGCCAGCTACGACTGGTGGGCATCTCGCCCACGATTTCCCAGCTATCAGTATCTTCACAGTACCGCTCGATGGTGTCATGGTACCTGAGAAATGAGAAGTGTTTATATAAATTATATTTAGACTTTGTTCACACAACAGGGTGAATCTTATTTTTCAACATTTCTTAAATTAGTTCATTTTAGACTAAAATTCATTGATAGTTATTTTGAAAAAACAGAGCAAAATCACATCACAGCAGATCTGAATTTAAGACTTAAGATTTAAGGAATACCAGTTATTGGCTGATGCTGAATATGGTATGCAAAAAAAACAAATAAACAAAAAAAAAACAAGAAAATCATTAAATAAATAATTAAGTCACCCCCAGACCAGTCAAAACTCAGCATGCAATTATAAACATTTACAGGTGTGGTCTGAACAGATACAGGATTTTGCCACAAGAGCTCATAAAATTGCTCCCCATTGAACCTATAAAAAGGCACTCAGAGGCAACTTTTGGGTAGTGTAACTCTTGGTGAGAGATCGCTGACTGCTAAGCATGCCTCTATGATATACTCAACGTCATTTTAGCCAGTTGACAAACCGTGAGAGGAAGCAAGCACATCACTGAAAACTGACAAGAAACTTGGTCTGATAAAGATTGAAATCAAATCCTCCTTAGCATCAAATCAAGGTTCTATTTTTGATATAACGAAAGTCTGGTTTAAGTATGGAAGCTTAATGGTGAGTACTTTAAACCCCTAGTAGTGAGAGAAGAGACATTAACATTCAAGTAATGCGTACAGAACATCTAGCGTTCACATGTGTTTCCTGTCATGTCAGGGGTTCCAACTGGCATTTTTCAGCAGAATAATGCTCTCCCACAAACAGAAAGGGTTTTCTAGGAATGTGTCTGCCAGATTGCAATTTTTTTTTTTACAATACTGGCCTAGTTGCCAGTTTTATTGCCATCCAAGCATTTATGGGACAACCTGGAATGTGAACTTCAGCAATCTATGAGTGTAGAGCAGGATCTACAGGCCCAGCTACAACATTGTTGGATAAATGCGCTGCAGAATGCCATAAGGAACCTGTATACCTCCCTGTGTGATTATATCTCATGTTATGGTGCTACTGCTGCTGCTATCAATCAGCTGGTCAACGAAAACAGCAGATGCACTAAATTTCAGTTGTATGGTAGCGCTACAGTATAACAAGCAACATGTCTAACCTGTCCCAGCCCTCTTCTCCTCCTAACACATAGATTTTCCCATCCACAACAGCGACTCCAGGCCGATAGCGCCGTTCCTTCATTGGAGCACACATGGTCCACTTGTTGCTCTTGGGGTCATAGCATTCCACTTTATCAGTATTTTCTGTGGAGGCGTGCCAACCACCTTGACAGAAAAAGGAAAATGTCAGTGAAACTCCATGCAGGAAGTGATAAAAACAAAATAGTGCTAAAGTAAACTAACTATACAGCATTTTCCTTTTTACCTATCACATAGATCTTGCCCCTCAGGGTGCAGGCTGCAGACCCAGAGCGTGCAATCTGCATGGGGGCGACCTCTGTCCAAACACGAGTCTTAGGGTTGTATACCTGCGCTAGGTCAGTTCCATCTCCGTCTTCCAGAACAGCGCCTCCTACAGTTTGGGAGTATATACGTCAGTATGCCTTACAGCTCAAAGACAAGAGGTTCTAAATGCAAAAGAACATCTGATAGGTTTGAACTGAATACACCACCAGTGACGTAAAGCAGTCCATCCAGTGCAACCACAGCAGGACTAGTAACCGCCATTTTGACAGACTCCACAAACTGCCAGGTATTAGTGTGAGGATTGTAGCACTCTACCGAGTCCAGACGAGAGCGGCCCTCCCAGCCTCCTACTGCAAACACATACCCGTCCAGCATCACCAGACCTGTGGGGGAGAGTTCAAACCCAGTTAGTGACCAGTTAGCTGAGTTTCTTTTTGCTCAGTTCAACATGTCCAGTGTTAAATGGTCTCATATTAACACAAAACAGTTTTTTTTTTTTTTTACCACGTCTGTGAATGTTGCTCTGCCTGTACCAGCGTTTGCAGCAGCTGAGCTCAAGTGTGCAGTGTTCAGAAAAGTAAGTGGGTATCTGTGCTAGGCTAAAAGCTAGCCCATCTATTTAAATAATCAGATAACTGCACACTGTGCCAGGCAATTAAAACAGGGAGAGGGGATTAATCTCTTAAAGGCAGTTGGCAGCAGTGAGGAGCAGTGAGGAGCGGCAGTCAATTGCTACTGGTAGTACGATGGAACTACCAATGGCTGCCACCTACTGTGGGTGTATGAAAATGTCTAACTGGCAGCTGGGATGAGCAATCAATCAATTGATATAGCGGTAGGCTTGAGTTGTGAGTTGTGTCTGACAATAAACCAAAACTAGCAATGAAGTCAGTTGGCAGCTGCCATTGGCCGACTGGTGGCTGCCATTACAGACTGCTGGCTGTCATTGACCGGCTGGCGGATGATATTGCCTGATTAGTGGCTGCCATTGACCCACTGGCAGCTGCCACTGACTGCTCCTTCCTGCTGCCAACTGCTATTTAGAAATAAACCCTTGCTGAAAACAGGGCTCTGTCAAATCTCTGTTTATAAGCCCACTATAAAAAACGATCTATGTGTTTAATTCTAAAGGCAATATAACAGGGCTTTTATTACAAGTTATTTTTATTCCAATGTGATAGACTTATGGTCCTCCATGTATTCATCAGAAAAAACTATGACCACATTTCAGCCTCACCTAATTCTGATCTCGCCACATTCATGGGTGCCATCTCTAACCAGGAGTCAAAGCAGGGGTCGTAACGCCACATTTCTCTGCTGGCTGAGCCATCTGGGAATTCACCACCAGCCAGATACAGCATACAACCTGTTCACACACAAGTCAGAACACCTAACAACACTGACAACAGCAAAGTGTTCCAATGAACAGTTCAGAATAAGAAATAATTAATAATAAGTAACTCTGGATTAAGTTTACCACAAGGTTAGTACAGTATGATCATGACTACGCTAGAAGTTCTGTCATAGCAACAATCATTTAGCACATTAACAATTGACTAATAAAGTAATTATAAATAAATAAGCACCTACCTGACACCACTAGGCCATGCTTGCTGACAGCAAAGGGAAGGCAAGCCAGGCTTTTCCACTGACTGGTTAACGGGTCAAAGCTCTCCACGCTCCGCAGCACCACCTTATCATCCTCCCCTCCAACTGTCACTATTACCTCAGCTGTGCCTATAACAACAGACAGATCAGCCCACACTGAGCCTCACACTGATCTCTTCATACAGCTCTGAACTGGACTAATGTATCATAAACAAGACATACACACTTTATGGACAAAGCAACTGAACACCTGCTGATTCATTGCTTCTTCTCAAATCAAGGGTATTAAATAAGAGTTCGGCATGATTTATATGTGGATGGGTTTTCTGTACCTGTGGCTCTCCGAGGTCGGGCTCTGGGACTGTAGAGTTCTCCTCTGCGGTCCTGGAGCAGGAGGTAGTCCTTGGCTTCTGAGATCAGTTTCTGGCACTTCAGAGATTCTTTCACCACATCCAGAGACTCAATCACATCGTGAATGTAGTAGGGGCTGATCAGGGGCAACCGGATGTGTTCGAGCACCTACACAAGATACAATACCAGTCAAAAGTTTAAACTTTAATTCCCCCTACATTGTTAATCAATACATCCAGACAAGTCATCGAGAATATGAAGCAACACATAATTCTAACACATGTTCTGTTTTAAAGAGTATTTTAAGCTCACAAATGAACATGTGAACATGCCCCTATAACAGGTTTGGATCAGGTGACCTTGCACAAAATAAGTTCATCACGCTAAACACTGAGGGGGTAATCCCCCATATATCCCCCACATATCCTTACTCTAAATGAGAGACAGCTGAGCTGATCTGCCTCAGGCGAGCCTCCTGGTCAGCTGAGCTGTCTGGACTTGTGGACTTAACATAATACATTCTACTCCACAGTGACAAAGCAGACATACATCCTAACACTGCCTCTCTTCATTAACCTGCACTATATATAGTACTGTTTTTCACACTATAAGTAACACTTAAAATTATTTCATTTTCCCAAAAATCGTCAGCACGCATTTTAATCCAGTGTGCCTTATGTATGAATTCTATCAGTCAGGTATTAAGTAGCAGTAAACCCCCTCCACTGAAGTGTTTTACAAGAGTTTCAGTTTAGTTCTCCAGCAACAGGGCTAGAGTAGCATTAGCATTATCCGCTAACCACATTAGCCGCTAAATGTTCAGAGACTGAGTATTATCGGCCTGTAGCCTGATGCTAACCCTGGTAAGCACTGCTGGAGCAGCATTAGCATTACCAGCTAACGGTTAGCCACTTATGCTAATGCTCCAGCCTTAGTGCTGGAGAAATTTGCGAATCTAAGTTTACAAAAAATAATCAGATAAAATAATCTGTGTAGATTAACATCTAGCTCTCCTTTGAATTTAAATGAAAGTCTTTTTTATTACAGTTCTTTTACCTAGCTTAGCTTTACTTTACGACTTATGTATGAAAATAGAGCAGAAAATAGACTTTCACTGATGGTGCGCCTTATAAAATGGTGCGCCTTATAGTGCAAAAAATATAGTACTTGTAAAGCACAAGGACGCCTATAAATAAACCTATATGTGTACCTCTTACTACAGACATAATAATCAAGTCTGATCCTCATAGTCAATAACTCTACATAAACTTCCATTAATGATGCAACTATGAGCAATTGTGGTCCAATTCTATATTAGCTCACCTTTTCAAAGCTCTGCCTGCGGGAGGCGCTCTTCTCTAACCACAGCATGGCAGCCTCAAACACTGTCTCCTCCTTTGGCACATTGAGGTGATCACTGGAGATGATTTCAGTGAGTTTATCAGCACACAGAGAAAGAAACTCCTCCTGCAAGAGCCAAACATCAAAATTAAGCCTTTTTGGCTTAGTTGGCACAGCTGAATAAATACATTTGTGACAGAAAGTAATACAAGAGAAGCATATGGGGAGCCGCACTAGGCTAAAAGCTAGCTTTACCTTCAGTTCAGTTCATTATACCTTTTAGCAGTGATATAAGGGACACTAACAGCCCAGCGATATGTGCAGGACATCCCCTGGCCACTTCGGCTACGTTCACATTACCAAGCTGACGTGACTCAATCAGATGTTTTGCTCAATGTGGCTCAGATCTGATTTTTTCATGGCTGTGTGAAAATGCCAAATCCAATGTTTTCAAATCAAATTTGAGTCACTTTCATATGTGGTCCTAAATTAGGTACGTATCCGATTAATGGACATGCAACATGAATGTGAACAGTCAAATCGGAATTAATGCGTCTTTCTGCTTTTATGCATGCGCTACGTTCTTCTCTCTCGTACCCACAACACATCTCTTGGTGCAGCTGTGCAGCTATAGCTGCAAAAACAGCAAAAGCACACCGCCTGGCCTTTTTTCACCTCCTCAACCTGAGCATGTACTTCAGACCAGCTGTTTACTCTCCACTCCAGCAAAAGATGCTTCACATATGAGCTGCTGATGCCTCCATTTCCCTTTATAAAGCTAAGAGTCGTCTCTTAAATATGACGTTTTTTGTTGGTGGTAAAGAAGGTGATATTTATACACATATTAATGTGCGCATGTGAGATGTTTCAGGGACAGATTTGTTCACATTACACACAGATACAGCTCACTTACATTTGTGAATGTGAATCGTCAGGATATCCAAATCTGATCTGAGCAAAAAATCGGATTTGAGCAATGTGGCTTGTAATGTGAATGTAGCCATACTGTATGTTACCCCTCATAGCAAGACTTCCAATTGGCATTTTTCAGCAGGACAATGCTCACCCACACAAGCCAGTTCTTCCCCAGACTGCACTACTTTTGTGGCTCACCAGATCTCCAGATTTATCACGACAGGTGAAATGTCTATGGTATGTACTCTTACTGTATCTCACCTGCTGGCAGACATTGCTGAAGTGCTGCTGGATGTACTCCATGCTGCGCTGCTCCAGTTCCTTACACGAGTGAGCCTCGGCAAAGCAGTGGATACCCACACAGTTAATCTCATCCATCTGCCTCTCCATGAACCTGCAGCAGGCCTCTCGCACAGCCATCACATCCAGAAGGTTAGCAGCAGCAAGCAGGGCCTGCACGTTGGCCCTCGATATCACCACCTCCGCCGTGTAGGCATAGCTGACCAGCATGCCGATCATCTGCGGCTCCACACCATTAATGGCCACCCGCTCTTGCCGCGACTCCATGAGGTCAGTGGAGAACATTGCCTGCAAGAGGAGAGAACAGTGACTGAAGTAAAAAATGCATTTATTCCCAATCCCTTGCTGTCAAGATGCTTGCAGTGCTGGTTACTGTGATACTGTGTTATAATAGAAATAGTAATAGAAAGTTTAATTTTGATCCAATCAGAACAGTGGAACCTAAAGACAGATGTATTAATAAATCTGGCTTCAAATGAAACAAAGTCTATCTGTAAATCTTTGAGTGTAAATCATTAATTAAAAATCAAAGTTTTTTTCCCAATAAATCAAGACTTTCTTACACCCATAGTACTAAGAAGGTTCCCTCTGTCTGATGACTACATGTTTTCAAACTGCCACCAATACAACATTAATGTACAGCTAAACATGCTTGGAGGAGAGCACTAATTTTTAAAATAATCACAATTAATCTCACTTTTACTTCTTCTTAAGACTTAAGCTTTTAAAGGTGGTAAAATGATAAATGTTTGACAAAGACTGACAAAACAGAATTACATTCATATAGTACTGTCACCCATTTATATGAAGGTATTAATTACAACAAAATTCTGCGATTAATCATTATTAAAGTCACGATTATAATGTAAATATTGGAATTGTTTTATATTATTTTTTATATTATTATAAGGTCACAGGTTTTGATATGTTTACGTTGCTAAATAAAACTGCTAATACCTCACCAGACTCTGTAAACTTGGAAGTGTTTTAGCCTATTTATTTGCCATAGCCAGCACTATGTAAAGTCTACATTTTTATGAGGTCATTACTTTTATGCTGTAGATTTGAAATGTTTAACAATTGTCATCTGAATTATAAAGTAATAAACTATATACTACTACTATTATATACTGATTTTCCTTCAGAATTATGTATAAAGGAGCCCTCATGTCTATGTTTCCTCCTGGCCAGACTACTATTCCTAGGACAGCTTAGACTCATGAACTACCTTTTATATCGTGTCCAGGCACTTTAAACTGAATATAACTACTGGACCACCCTCCTGTCTTGTTTGATGTTGGTGTAGGACCTGCAGGTGCTATTTATCCTATCACCTAGTCAGGAAACCTCACCAGCACTTTCAGCTTATCCCCCCTGATATGACTAATTCCTGCACAGACTTTCACTAAACCATTACTGCTTACACAAACTGATTACACTGATTACAGTCAAGTTCATTGTCTGGAGGAGAAACTAACTGAACTGTGTGTAGATAACTGATGCCTGCTTTAATTCATACTCTTCTGGCACCAAAGTAAAACACAACAAGATTCTATACAAATACTCAGGTTCAGGAACAGGTCTTTACCTGAAAGTAGGAGCTGAAGGAGGCCAGCACTATGCGGTGACAGGGGAACTCCTGCCCTCCACAGCAGAGAGTAACATCACAGAAGGCGTTATTAAGCCGCAGGCTGTTCAGTCCCTCCAGCACCTTGTTGGGATGACGAGGCTCTACAAACACATAGTCTTCACTGTCCAGACTCCCTAGTGGCAGGACAGGGTCTTCTGAACACGGTGATGGGGGCAGCGTGGCCGTAGGAGGGGAAGCAGTCAGCATGTTCACAGCCATAATTTCCATTCTGACACTATATCAGCCTGCAAGAGCATCACAATTTATTTTTGCATTTTTTTGCATGAGAAAATCATCATTTTAAACAGATATATTTGCTTTCTGACTTGACCAGTGGTTTGTCAGTGAGACAACAATGACATAACAATAGAGTGATTCTGCGATACTCGATATATCACAAGACAATTCTCTACACATTTTCTCACATCTGTGTTACTGAAGAGGATAAAATACTAAATACATAAATAAGCAAATACCAGGAATTATGGATTTATTGGTGACCACCATCACAGGTTTTTACCCTATCCTTTGCATGGAGCAATGAATTAGTACCTTTAGCTAGTCAAATTGAAGGATGAGTTTTAGGGAGTTTAGAGCACCTATATTTCAGTAAAATTAACAATATTCGATGCAACATATTAATAATGTATCGCAAACGAAAAAACTATACGATATATAGTCAAAGGTTTAAACACGAAAACAATTAAGGAACACTTATGTAGAATTATGAAGTAAACAGTACATAAAGTGTTTGTCCTCCACAATCTCCTGACCTAAACCTGATCAAATAAAATGGCAATTTGGGATGAGCTTGAGCTTCACATCATGAAGGAAAAGCAGCAACTATTTCTCAGCACCTCCAGGAACTCCTTCCTTCAAGACGCTGAGAAAACTATTCCAGGTGATTCTCCCTCATGAAGACACAGAGATTAAAAAACAAAGATTGTGAAGATCTGTCGTAAAAAATACATGTTTTTTAGTTTACAAAATAATTACACATGTTTCTGCATAGCTTTGATGTCTTCAATATTAAATTTACAATGTAAAAAAATCATTAAAAAAAAGAAAGAAGAGGTGTGTCCAAACTTTTGACTGAATATATAGCATTAGTACTGTTAGTACTGTTAGCACTTGAACATCAATAAATAGACCCAGCTGGCACACAACTGACCTTCAACATTAAAATGTGGTTGAAGTCATGTCTATTGTTGTTTCAATGTTGAAACAACATTTAATGTGAAATAGTTGTGCAAACATAAAAATTCGATATTGAATCAACCTAATGTCCTCAACCTTCTGCCTTTTAAATTAGCATTTTACATTTCATCATCATACAATTTCAAAAAACGGTTGGATGGAGGAATGAAAAGTGGTTTTACTTCCATTAACAGTAAATGATTTTTAATTTGTCACCAATTCTTCACCATACCTGGGAGAATGTTCATGTTCTATTAGTTTTACTGTTTTAGTGTTTTTGAGATCAGATGTTGAATCAGATTAGTATGGGTGGGTAACATTCTTTATACTCAGCTTTACTACAGCGATGTAAGTTTTTTAGTTTTCGCTGCTTTTAGTAATTAAAGTTTTTTTATTTGTAGTTGTACAGTTCCTACTTTTTAGAAATGTATACTCAGAGAGAGAGAGAGAGCGAATAAAAATAAAATTGTTATTTTTTTCATCAGGGCATACTCTTCCATACAATTTAATCAAGTACATTTAGTTATACTACCCATCGATATGTGCTTCTTTAGGGCACTGCACATGCGCCGATCAACATTCTTTTTTGAATGATTTCATGTTTTTAATGATAATTCCTTAAGTTTTATTGGAAACATTAAACAATCTGCTAATATGTAAAAAAAAAAAAAAACATGTAAATAGCAGTTAACACATAGCAATGGCAAGTTAAAAAATAATAAAGAACTGTAAAACTATAAAAATACAGTTTATAGTCACCTATATGACCATAACCTTTTAACAGTAAAGAGAAAAAATTATCATAGACACCTATGCCACTTGTTCTTGAAAATGTTTTATGAGGTGGTCTGAACAAATACTGCCGGAAAGGTCCAAATTATTATGTGAAATAATAGTTCATTAAAAATATTTTATTTATGATTTGTTGTACTTTTTTACATCAAATAATTAAAAGTAATTATTTAACTTTTACTTAATTTACTTAATTTAATTATTTAACTTTTAAGTAAATTTTAAATTGAGTACTTTTTACTTTTACCCGAGTAGATTTTGAGATGGGTACTTTTACTTTTAATTGAGTAGAATTTTAGCAAAGTAAAGGTACTTTTACTTAATTACAATTTTTCAGTACTTTTTCCACCTCTGACCAAATCCAACGTTGATTCAAGCATAATATCAATATTGATTTAACGTTGAGTCAACTATAACAGCAACATTGATTTAACGTTGAAAAGACAGCTGCGGATCATACGAAACATCTAAAACAGTCAATTTCGAGCGAAATAGATCATGTTTTTAGATGCCAAATATTCTTACATTTTTACACAGATAGAGTTACATGTGATTGAACAGCATTAATGTAGATTGTGTATATTTAGACAGTGATATTTGTATTTAATTAAAAGCATTAAACACAGTATATTATAATGTACAGTGTGCTCCTATCCACAGTCAGGGGCTTATCTAGCTAACTTACATGCCAGCCCATGGGCGTGTACCGTAAACAGACCGAGCTGCAGGATATTATTACACTATTAACTGCAGGAGGCAGAAGCTACTCCTGACAGAATTAAAACCCTTTATAAACTAAACAGTAGTAATATAATGGAGGGGTAACCGCGCTGATAGACCGGGTTAGTGGATGTGAGGGTCTGTGTGTGTGGTTAAGCTGCGGGTGCAGGACAGGAGGGGCTTTAACTGAACTGTAATAATGAAGCTCAGCTGAACATTATCGCCTTTATCATCGATTAAATCCCTTATTTTACTCCCAAAGAAATCCCCAAGCACAAGAAAACACTGCCACAAACAGAGCCATGTCCCCACAGCCGCGTCTTACCTTAAACCCATCCCGTTATTCAGAAAAACACAGACTAAACCTCACATCTCGACCTCGAACTGTTTGTGAGTCGTGACGCCATGTCTTCCTCTGTGAGTGAGGAGAGCGGAGCGCGCGGACCCAGCGCTCCACAGCGCCGCGCGCTCACAGAATCTGCTGAACTGCAGCTCAGGGAAAAAATTAAGAGACCACTTCAGTTTCTGAATCAGTTTCTCTGATTTTGCTTTTTATAGGTATATATTTGATTAAAATTAACATCGTTGTTTTATTCTATAAACTGCGGACAACATTTCTCTCAAATTCCAAATAGAAATATTGTCATTTAGAGCGTTTATTTGCAGAAAATGAGAAATTGCTGAAATAAAGATGCAGAACTTTCAGACCTCAAATAATGCAAATAAAACAAGTTCAGATTCATAAAGTTTTAATAATAATAATAATAATAATAATAATAATAATAATAATAATAATAATAATAATAATAATAATAATAATATTTTATTTATATAGCGCCTTTCCTTACTGGGGAGCTGATTCCACAATCGTGGGGCAGAAGAGGAGAAAGCTCGATCACCCAGAGTTCGCAGGCTGGATTTTGGTACAGTGAGTAAACCAGAGCTCGCTGAGCGCAGGCAGCGGGACGGGCAGTATTGGATTAAAAGTTCAGAAAGGTAAACCGGAGCAGTGTTATGCAGAGCTTTGTATGTGAGTAGTAGTACCTTATATGTGATTCGATATGACACAGGCAGCCAGTGTAGGTTTTTGAGTATGGGTGTGATATGTTGGTGCAGACGAGTTGAGGTTAGTAAGCGGGCAGCTGCATTCTGCACAGTCTGCAGTTTGTTAATGGCATGTTCTCCTTGGCATGTTCTCCTCCACCAGTCTTACACACTGCTTTTGGATAACTTTATGCCACTCCTAGTGCAAAAATTCAAGCGGTTCAGTTTGGTTTGGTGGCTTGTGATCATCCATCTTCCTCTTGATTATATTCCAGAGGTTTTCTAATTGGTAACATTAAAGAAACTCATAATTTTTAAATGATCTCTTTTTTTTCCAGAGCTGTATTTATACCCATACAGATTTCTTTTGTTTCTGCTTTAATATCAGCGAAAGATAACCTGAGGAAATATAAAACATAGATTCTTAATGATAATTCTATTTATTAAAGGAAATAACTATCACTTGGAGATGTCAAAAAAGACACTTGGAGATGCCCAAAATGTCACTTGGAGATGCCTAAAAGGACATTTGGGGATGTCCAAAGGGACACTTGGAGATGCCCAAAAGGTCACTTGGAGATGCCCAAAAGGACACTTAGGGATGCCCAAAGGGACAATTGGAGATGCCCAAAGGGAAACTTGGAGATGGCCAAAGAGACATTTGGAAATACCCAATAGGACACTTAGAGATGCTCAAAAGGACACTTAGAGATGCCCAAAGAGACATTTGGAAATACCCAATAGGACACTTAGAGATGCTCAAAAGGACACTTAGAGATGCCCAAAAGGACAATTGAGGATAACGAAACGGACACTTGGAGATGCCCAAATGGATGCTTGGAGAATGCCCGAAGGGACACTTGGAGATGTCCAAAGATCACTTGGAGATGTTTAAAAGTACACTTGGAGATGCCCAAAAGGTCACTTGGAAAGATTCAAAAGGACACTTAGAGATGCCCAAAAGGACAATTGGAGATGCCCAAAGATCACTTAGAGATGTCCAAAATAACAACTGGAGATGCCCAAAATGACACTTAGATGTGCCTAACAGGACACTTGGAGATGCCAAAAGATCACTTGGAGATTCCTAAAAGGACATTTGGAGATGCCCAAGAGGACACTTAGAGATGCCCAACAGGTAACTTGGAAATATTTAAAAGGACAATTGGAGATGCCCAAAAGGACACTTGGAGATGCCCAAAGGGACACTTGGAGATGCCCAAAAAAACATTTGGAGATGCCCAAAAGGAGAGTTGGAAATGTTCAAAAGACACTTGGAGATGCCCAAAAGGACACTTGGAGATGTCCAAAAGGACACTTGGAGATGCCCAAAGAGACACTTTGAGATGCCCAAAAGAACACTTGGAGATTCCTAAAGAGACACTTGGAGATGTTCAAAAGGACACTTGGAGATGTCCAAAAGGACACTTGGAGATGCCCAAAGGTCACTTGGAGATGTCCAAAGATCACTTAGAGATGTTTAAAAGGTCACTTGGAGAGGATCAAAAGGACTCTTGTAGATGCCCAAAAGGACACTTGGAGATGCCCAACAGACCACTTGGAGATGCCCAATAGGCACTTGTACATACCCAAAGATCACTTAGAGATGTCCGAAAGAACACCTGGATATGTCCAAAAGGACATTTAAAGATGCCCAAAAGGACACTTGGGGGATGCCCAAAGAGACACTTGAAGAGGTTCAAAGAGTGCATGATGACTTATTAATTATCCCAACATTCATGGAGAGGTCAGACACTGTTTTTAAGTAAACTGAATTCACGATTTTTTCTTCTTACATTCTATTATTCTTATTAATAAGAATAGTCTTAAGTCTTGATCTTTCCAGAGTTGAAATATATTAATATGTTGTAAATAATTTACACCTTAAATGTTTTCTTTGTATAGGGTGTATAATATACAGTATGCATTGTATGTGTATTTATGCGTTCTAAGGCATTCTGCACGCTTTTGCGCATTCCGTGCGTAATTACGCACTGTAAAAAAAAACACCGTAAAATTTACGGTAAAATACTGGCAGCTGTGGTTGCCAGAATTTTACCGTAAAATAAACAGTTGCCAAGAATTATACTGTAATATCTTTTACATGGCAACCGTTTATTTTACGGTAAAATTCTGGCAACCACAGCTGCCAGTATTTCACCGTAAAATAAACAGTTGTAAATGTATAAGATATTACAGTTTAATTCTTTTCAACAGTGAATTTCACATTCATAAACCGTTTTGTTTACAGTATATTCTTGTAAAAAAAAAGTATATTACATTGTAAAAAGCCTACTGTAAAAAAAATTCTTGTCAAATTTACGGTGAAAAACTATCCATTCCACAGCATTTATTGTCCTATTTTATGGTCAATTTTTGTTAAAACACTTGGTATGTGGTTGTGCAATAATTTTGATTCTCGCTGTAAATGTGTGTTGTTAACAACATACAGTTTTAAACAGCATGATCTTTATCAAAATCATTTCATTAACTGGACTACTGCTCACTTACAGCACAGAGATGTGCTCGGAGAGTAAAATCACTTATATACTCATAGTGTAAAACCCAGCCAGGTGGATAAAACCGCTATGAAACTACATCATGGTGACTTCTCTAAACTAAACATCTAATTAACATAACCACGCCCCATAGACAGCTGCGTTACATCCCATTCAGACCCTGCGGATATCAATAAAATCCAGGAGCAAACAAACTCATTATATACAATGCCCTAATAATATCCTTCTCCTTCAATGTAATATACTTTTTTTCACAAGAATATACTGTAAACAAAACGGTTTATGAATGTGAAATTTACTGTTGACAAGAATTAAACTGTAATATCTTATACATTTGCAACTGTTTATTTTACGGTGAAATACTGGCAGCTGTGGTTGCCAGAATTTTACTGTAAAATAAACGGTTGCCATGTAGAAGATATTACAGTACAATTCTTGGCAACCGTTTATTTTACGGTGAAATTCTGGCAACCACAGCTGCCAGTATTTTACCGTAAATTTTACATTTTTTTCTCAGTGATTATACAGTAATATGCTGTTTTTAATATTACAATCTATTACCATTGCCATGTCAGTTTTTTAATTTATGGTAATTCAATGTTTATTCTACAACAATAAGCTAGTTCTTGCTTTACGGTTTATTTCTGTTGCCATTTCACAGTTTTTCACTGTAATTTTCACGGACATTTTTTACAGTATTCAATGGTGAAAAGAATATTATTCATGACAAATAAATGTAGAAATTACAGTTTTTGCCGCTATCCAAATAATATGGACATTTATTAATGGCTTGTGTATTTAACAGTAAAAAAAAATATTAATCACAAAAAATGAATGTAGAAATTACGGTTTTGGCTGTTATCTAAATAATACGGAAATGTAATAATGGCTTGTATATTTAACAAAGAAAAAATGTATTATTCACAAAAAAATAATGTAGAAATTACGGTTTTGGCTGTTATCTAAATAATACGGAAATGTAATAATGGCTTGTATATTTAACAAAGAAAAAATGTATTATTCACAAAAAAATAATGTAGAAATTACGGTTTTGGCTGTTATCTAAATAATACGGAAATGTAATAATGGCTTGTATATTTAACAAAGAAAAAATGTATTATTCACAAAAAAATAATGTAGAAATTACGGTTTTACCAGTTATCCAAAAATACGGAAAATTTCTGTTATAAACACAGTGCAAGAGAATTTTACGTTGAAATAATGTATTTTTTACAG
This sequence comes from Astyanax mexicanus, assembly GCF_023375975.1. Lineage (NCBI taxonomy): Eukaryota > Metazoa > Chordata > Actinopteri > Characiformes > Acestrorhamphidae > Astyanax > Astyanax mexicanus. Next base: position 32,626,458 of record NC_064426.1, on the reverse strand, counting down.
AGAAAATGTGTAAAAATTAGTGTATTGGATGATATATGAATTTACGGTATTTTGTTGTTACCGAAACAGTATTTAGCCTTTTTAGCGTTTACAGTCTTTTACTGTCATGGTTTGACAGTTTTTCACCGTAAATTCTATGGACATTTTTTACAGTGCGCATTCTGTGCGCTTTTACGCAATCGGTGCGTAATTACGCATTATGTGCGCTTTTATGCATTCAGTGCGCTTGTACCCATTCAGTGCGTAATATTGTTACCGTTTACGCATTCTTTGCACTTTTATGTATTTTGTGCGCTTTTGGGCATTCTGCTGCATGCTTTAGGCACTGCATTATTATGCATTTTCAAACCATCTGTGTGATGCTGTACAAGACTCTCAAGACTTATTTCAGCTATTATTTATAGACATTAAACCCAAAAATGAGTAGCTGTAAAGATAATTGTAAATAATTAGATCTTAAGTCTTAAATGTTGTTAATATTTTAAACAAGAAATCGTATCTTTAAAAAGGAATGATTGTTGGAGCATTTCTACTGGTCTGTTTATTTTATGTATTTCGTGCGTAGTTTTGTACAATGCCTTCCCTGGACAGATATTCTTTCAAAACCAGGGCAAATTCTTTGTTAATACCCTTAATTTTAGAATAATCAATGAAGAAGCTGTCCCAAAACTTTATATCGTGTTTATTTGTCAAAATCAAAAACATTACAGGACATTAAATCAATATAGCACACAGTGTACAGCAAGGGTCTCAAACCAGGTTCATTCCATAAAGACTGCTAGGAAAGCTGTGGCTCTCTCTTTATTTTTTGACAATGTTGCAAAAAAACGTTACAATGTTGATGTTAGAAATAGCTTTTGACTTTTTATGAAGTTCTGAGTATAGCTTCAGGGAGCTTGCAGGTTTTTTTTTTTTTATGTCTTTATGAAAATAAAGTAGATGATGAGCTGATTGAGATCTGTTAAATTAGGAGAAGTTAATACTACATTCTGTGGAGCTTTGGTCCAGATGGTACCAAGTTTGACACCCATATGCTATGAAGAACCGATAATTAAATAATTCAGAGGGTTTCGGATTAATTATTGTGTAAATGTTCGTTTATTTGTATATCCTGGCGTTACAGAAAGGTGTCCTTCATGACCCCAGGCTGCTCCATTACTGCTTTCCTTCTAGCTGCTGCATCCAGAACTTTTTTGCGAGGTCCTAACTGGATTCGGATGCTTTTGAGGTCGTCGTCTGAGCAGAGCATTAGTGCTTCCAGGTCTAACTTCTCACGGACGAACACGGGCGCAAAGTCCAGCAGGTTTATGGAGCTGAGGAACGCGTCCAGGGGCGAAGTCTCCTCTTCATCCTCGTCCAATCCGATCTCTTCTTCGTTCCAGGGCAGCTGAGAATCCTCCTTTGAATAATCCTCCAGTCCATCTTCTTCTGCATCAAACACCTCCTTGCGGATGAGGAAGCCGAGGTCCTCAGTGTCGCCGCTTGGAAATTCATCTGGTTCCATGCCCATTTCCATGGAGAAATTCCTTCGGAAAACCATGTTCCCAAGGCCAGGCCTTTTGAAAATGGACTCTTTTGCTTGACCGGCACCTTCTTCATCTTCTTCATCATCGTTAAAACCTCCCATTCCGTCCTCATCCTCTTCATTTTCTTCATTTTCGTTAAAGACGTCCACAAAATCCGGCTTCTCCGCGTTCCCATTCTCCTGCTTTACGAATATGACGTTGCTGTCTCCTTGTTTGCTCACAGTTCCCTTGTCCTTCTTCCCAAATTTGCGCTGCAAAGTTCCTTTGATCGTCGAGGAGATGGACCCAGTTTTATCTGCAGCAATAAGCTTGGAGAACTGCTCGTTGCCGCTGGTCATGGTGGCGGCGCTCGCTTCGGACACGCCAGACACAGAACCACCGCCGCGGTACATCTTGTCCATCTTACTCTGGTGCCTCTTCTTGACCTTCTCGCACTGTTTCACCCTGACTTCTGCATCTTTCACAGCCTGCTTCTTCAGCTGAGCCACCCGTTTGGCATTCTGGCTGGTCTGGTTGGAGGCGGCGCTGTCCAGAAAACGAACGCAATTCATCTGGTCCCGAGATGCGGCAACGTCCATAGGAGTGTGAAAGTCATTGTCCAGAGCGAAGAGATTGGCTCCGAAGTTGACCAAGAAGCTCAGGACGTGCATATGTCCATTGGCGGCCGCGTGGTGTAGCGGTGTGTTCCCCCAGATGTCACTCAGGTTGGGATCTCCACTGAAACAACAACAAAAAAGATGATCATTAAGGGCTACAGTCTTAAATAGGCTACCATGGTAAATTTTATTTACCTGAAAAGATCTAACAATAACCTTCTCATTTAAGATGTTTAAGATTCCAAAATTAATATTAATATTATTATCTTGATCTGATATTTTTCTTTTAACATTCCAAGGAGGATCGAACGCAATAAAACAACTTTTCCGTTCTTCAAGTTCAACTTTTAAAACTTTTGAAGAGAGTTAATGAACCACTACAAAACTTTACAGAGCTTTTGCCCAGATGGAACTTAGTTTGACATATTTTTCCTTGTGGAATAAACTGGCAAAGCATTCCGGAAATTCCAGGTGAATTATTGGAAAACATGTATGCATATCCTGACATTACATAAAGGATTAAATATAAGATATTTAAACTGAATGGATAAATCATACTTTCATTTTATATAGGGAGGTGAACAAATATTTAGTTAAAAGTTAAGTTTCCAAAAAGAAGGCATCCTGTATTATTACTGTTATTCAAAACGCGACATTAAAATACCACCATTACTTGTAACCTACAGTCCAAAAAGTAACAAAAAAGACTTCGGCACAAAACATGTCTTTGTCAAATGAGTTCTTTTTTGTGAACTATTTTAACGTTAAACATTTTTAAATGAACTATTTTGGAGGTACAATGTTTTGTTAAAACAGCAACATTTATTCCATTGCTCTGCCGTCTGCTCCGTTTTATTGTAGCTTTTAAACATATTTACTATCTACTTTATTGTAGCTAACATAATATAATAACACTGAGTATCGCGGGTTAATCTGTAACCATTAAGGGCAAAGGTCTGCGTGTAGATTCTGTCTACAATATCTGCAACATCTTATCTTGGTGCGAAATATCTTCTCTTAGTTCCCAACAACAGTTGATTGTCCTAATACCACAAATGCTTTTTTCTGAGTTTAAATTAGGTATTAGGAATGGTTCTGAAATAAATAAATTTAATATATACATGCTGTATGATATCAAAATATGAATGCATCAAAGAATGTGTAACATATTTTCCTTGCTTAGTGGAAGTCTTAATATTGGACAAGCTACAGGAGGATGAAAAGCGCTATTGTTTTACATTTACATAATTCACTTGCCTCATTAAACGCTTGGCATCCCTAATGGGAATACCAAGACTGAAAAGAGAACAATGGCCATCACTGACACTTGCTGCATTTTTGGTAGTAAAATAATGTTTATTTGGTAATTGACCAAGACACCCACAACATATTACTGTCTGTAAGGTTTATAGACCGCAAGCGCACTGAGTTTACATTCTTTTAAAAGGGATAAGGAGTAATTACATGTAGGCTACCTTTGCTCTCTGTAAAGTAGCCTGATATGTAAAGTGGTAAAAAAGAACAGCAGTGGTTTGGCTGTACTCAACAAGATGTGATTCAAGTTGCAAGTTTGCAAATTTATATAAAGATAAAGACATTAAAAATAAAAAGTATTTCAAATGTTAAATTAATTTAAATAAAATAGGATCCAGTGAAATCCTCATTTCCAAATGATATAAATTCCAAATAAAACAATATGCTGTTGGAAAAAAAAATTGTGCTTTAAATGGAACACACATAAAACTGCATATGTGTGAGAAGAATAAACAGGTAGGAGTCGGTTAATTTCTCATTAAATGCTCAGTTTCCACTGTTCACATTTTTTGTTTTAGAGCACCCCACATTGTAACTATGGAAGCCCATTCCCGCCACCTAAAAAATAAAAATACTCCAGCAATTTTTTTTTATTATTATTAAGTAAATTGCTATCTCAATATTTTGAGATACTATCTCAATATTTTGAGATACTAAGTCAATATTTTGAGATACTATCTCAATATTTTGAGATACTAAGTCAATATTTTGAGATACTAAGTCAATATTTTGAGATACTATCTCAATATTTTGAGATACTAAGTCAATATTTTGAGATACTAAGTCAATATTTTGAGATACTATCTCAATATTTTGAGATACTAAGTCAATATTTTGAGATACTAAGTCAATATTTTGAGATACCTTAAATGCTGGCTGAATATACATGCGGCCACCTGTAGATAATGACCTGGGAATTAGGCCAAAAGTGAGAGCAATAACGTTTTAATTCATATTTAATTTTATTTACATTATATTTCACTCAGAGTTAAACTCTGTCCCTCGCATTGTGTTCTCCCCTTTATTCAGAGCGTTTGCACAGCACTTTGCTTACATGCTGTTTTTTACTGTTAAAATGCGCCATCTACAGGCGGCCGCATGAATGTTCAGCCAGCATTTAAGGTGGAAAGGAAATCTGAATAAGACACTGGCGAATAAGAAGCTAACTTCAGCCTCGTCCAAGATCCGGAGGCTTATTTTGATATTGTGTGATTCCTCTAAAAGTTCCAATATTTCATGATTTGTGAATCCACGTCTGAAGTAGTCCTCAATGATGGTATCCATTTTGCATCTTTGTCTCACCTGCTTCTGTCTCTGTACAGCCTACTAGTATCTCAAAATATTGACTTAGTATCTCAAAATATTGACTTAGTATCTCAAAATATTGACTTAGTATCTCAAAATATTGACTTAGTATCTCAAAATATTGAGATAGTATCTCAAAATATTGACTTAGTATCTCAAAATATTGACTTAGTATCTCAAAATATTGAGATAGTATCTCAAAATATTGACTTAGTATCTCAAAATATTGAGATAGTATCTCAAAATATTGACTTAGTATCTCAAAATATTGACTTAGTATCTCAAAATATTGAGATAGTATCTCAAAATATTGACTTAGTATCTCAAAATATTGAGATAGTATATCAAAATATTGACTTAGTATCTCAAAATATTGAGATAGTATCTCAAAATATTGACTTAGTATCTCAAAATATTGACTTAGTATCTCAAAATATTGAGATAGTATCTCAAAATATTGACTTAGTATCTCAAAATATTGAGATAGTATCTCAAAATATTGACTTAGTATCTCAAAATATTGACTTAGTATCTCAAAATATTGACTTAGTATCTCAAAATATTGAGATAGTATCTCAAAATATTGAGATAGTATCTCAAAATATTGACTTAGTATCTCAAAATATTGAGATAGCAGTTTACTTAATAATAATAAAAAAACATTTTGCTGGATTTTTTTTTTTTTTTAGGTGGCGGGAATGGGCTTCCATATGTAACAAAAATTGTTACGTTATTGACAATTTTAGTTTACATAAAAAAAATTAATAAAACAAAATAGCTGGGGAAATATAATTTACTTATTTTTTGCGTTTGTAAAAAAATATTACAGTTCACACAAATTAACTTTCCACAGATTCGCGTCGACTATTTTCTATTTATATCTGTAAATCGCTGCGCTTTACATTGCACAGATATGAACGGCAGAGTAGTGTAACCTGGGACGCAAAGAAAAATTACGTCGCTTAAAACAAACACTTCGCCGAAATTAAATACTTCTCAGTAGTTTATCAGTAAGAATATTTGTATATTGGTAAGAAAAGTATGTTTTTTACATCTTAAAAGTGCCGGCTTTTTTTTTTTTTTATCGTTGCCATTATTCCAAAAACATTATAAATGTCTTTTTTTTATAAAAGTGTATAAAATAAAGCTTACCCTCTGCTGCAGATAAGCTGAAGAGCCTCCAGTCGTCCATGGTAAGCCGCCCACAGGGTTGGTGTCATGCCATCTTCGTCCCGAGTGTTCAGATCTTTTTTGGTGGCCTCCTTTAAAAGATCCAAATAGCCATCGATGGCTGATTTATGATACCTAGACATGGTTAGACAAACAAAGCTCGCTCTGAACAAAATAGAGAACTATAATTGAGCAGACAGCTTCAGAAAAACATGGTTAGATCCTTCAATTCCTGTTCTCTCTCAGCTCAGAAATTAGTGTGGCTGAATTTTCCAGTCGGTGCGTCATTACCACCCAGTCAGAGCCATAAAACTAAAGCAAAGTCCAGCATCTGCTGTGGGTTTGGGTTTGTGAAGAGATTGTGATGCTCGATTGCTGAGAGGAAACAGGTCATACAGATAATCGTTGCTTATTTTGTCCTCTGTTCCGAATCATTTTCTTATACTATGTTAACCGATATTTCAGTTTCATTATTACACGAATACGAATACTTTTATTGTCATTGCACAAATACAACAAGGTTCAGTGTGCTCTCCTAAGAATATGATATAAGGAAAACAAATAAATAATACATTCATGTGCAAGGTAACTGCAAGGTTCGATTTAGAAACAATATATACAAACAGTTCAAGGGAGTTCAACTGAAATAGTCCAGCTGAAGGAGTGCAAATATGCAATATGATGATGAGTACTATAAAGGAGGTAAAAGCCCAGTATCAATCCTACACCATCAATGCACTGTGCAGCATGTGCTTCTTACATTAAATTACATTACATTACATTTAGTGGACGCTTTCATCCAAAGCGACTTACAAATAATGATGTACATAGAAATAGAAATAGAGGACTGTCACGAGAAAGATGGATGATCACAAGCCATCAAATCAAGCTGAACTGCTTGATTTTTTATGCACCAGGAGTGGCATAAAGCTATCCAAAAGCAATGTTTAAGACTGGTGGAGGAGAACATGCCAAGATGCATGAAAACTGTCTTTATGAATATGAACTTTTTTTTTTTGCATTATTTGAGGTCTGAAAGCTCTGCATGTTTTTTGTTATTTCAGCCATTTCTCATTTTCTGCAAATGAATTCTCTAAATGACAATATTTTTATTTAGAATTTGGGAGAAATGTTGTCCATAGTTTATAGAATAAAACAACAATGTTCATTTTACTCAAACATATACCTATAAATAGTAAAATCAGAGAAACTGAAGTGGTCTCTTAATTTTTTCCAGAGCTGTATAAAACACCGATCCAGCAGGGGGAGATCTCGGCTCATTCAGATTGGCATTCCTCTTAAACACGCGGAAATACTCCAGATACTCTGCCACAGCTGCTTTATTAAGAGCCTTCTCACTCCCTACCATAATTTATATTATATCAGAGAATTGCTGCGAACCCGTAAAGGCAGAACGCGTGAGTCCAAAATAAATGAGGGTAAAGGGAGCTAAAAGGCTAAAATCTATAGTAATAAATAGTAGTTATTCACTTCAACAAATGCGATGACAGTGCAGAGCATCTACAGCTCTGGCTTTAGTGGAAATGTTGGTTTGTAACGATTCCTAACATTTTTATAATTGTAATGAGTAATGAAATTTTAAAAAGTAAAAGAGGAAGTATGAGAAACAAAATACTCCATATACAGCATTTTAGTACTTAAGTACAGTAACTAAGTATTTCTACTTCTTTTACAATTTCATTTTAGAAAGTATAATGATGCATTTTGTTAAAAAATATACTTATATATTTATGTTATTCTTCAGTAAACTGGGTTTAGGCAGTTTATAAGGCCAGTTTATAAAAAGCTTGGTCAGCTTATGATGAAGTTAATAGTCAGAGCTCTTGTGTCCACTATAAAGCACACAAAGGAGTTAAATTTGCTGGTTTATGGGTGAGATGTGTTGTCAGCATAAATGTTTTGTTTAGCTTTTACCTTTTCGGTTGTATGTTTTTTTTTTATATGAATTTATTAAAAAAAAATCCTATTTTCTCCCCAATTTACAAGGCCAATTACCCAACCCACTCATTAGGACTCCCCTCCCCTCCCCTATCACTAGTGATGCCCCAACACCAGGAGAGTGAAGACTAGCACATGCTTCCTCCGATACATGTGAACTGCTTCTTTTTGAACTGCTGCTGATGCAGCATTGCTGAGTAGCATCTCAGCGTGCTCCGAGGAAAGTGCAGCGACTCGATACACCAGCTCACAGATGCCTTGTGCTGATCCACATCACCATTTGGAGTGATGAAGGGAGAGTGCCATCTACCCACCCAGAGAGAGCAAGGCCAATTGTGCTGTCTCAGGGCTCTGGTAGCTGATGGCAAGCTACATAAACAGGATTCGAACCAGCGACCTCCCGATCACAGTGGCAGCGCTTACTCCGCTGGATCACTGCGGTTGTATGTTTTAATGATCTTGGATGTCCTTGTTTGTATTATGATGTTTTGTGGAAATTAATAATAATAATAAAAAAACTTAGAGCTATGAATTTAAAACGTTTATAACTAGAGATTAAAAGCTTTAAAATACATGTTTTTTCTTTTAGCACTGAAACATGTGATAATATTGTCCTGTTTTGACAAAATGATAATATTTGGTCGGTATGAAAGTTACTAAATATTAATAAAGTCTGATTTTGTTTAATTGCTCCATAGGAACCCATTTGTTTTGGACTCTCTCGGTAGCGCCCTCTAGTGGTCAAACGAATCCTGAACACATTATGAAGTGGGTGATCTCCTCTGTATCAGATACTCCGCAGTGTAGTCACACACAGTGAATCGGTGAATCTGCAGAGCCGGGGTTGTGTTTGTGTTGTCAGTGGTGGAAATCCTGTGAAATCCAGGCTGTATTTATCTGAATCTGCTGGGATTTGGTTGAACCAGTCTGAGCTCTTTATAGCCTGTATTTTCCCGGTTCCTGAGCGCTGCTGAGAGACGCTGAGCGGGAATGTCGGGGAGCGGCGGAGCGGCGGAGGCGCTTCTGTCTTATGAAACTCTGGTGCACGCTGTGGCCGGAGCCATGGTAAGACCTCACAGCTTTATCCTAACTAATAAGTTATACACAGCTCTGGAATAAAATAAGATAACGTTAGCACTTAAAAAGAATACGTTTCTTTAATTTGACCTAATTAAAAACCTCTGGAATATAATAAAGAGGAAGATGGATGATAACAAGCCATCAAATCAAGCTGAAATGCTTGAATTTTTGCACCAGGAGTGAAGGCATAAAGTTATCCAAAAGCAGTGTGCAAGACTGGTGGAGGAGAACATGCCGAGATGCATGCTAAGATTTCTGAACTCTTAAAAGTTTTTTTTGGCCAGGCAGTGTAGATACAGTGAGTATCTACAAATAAATGATTAAAAAAATCATACATTGTGATTTCCAGATTAAAAAAAAAAAAATTATTATGTCTCTCACAGTGGACCAGTGGACATGCACCTAAGATAAATATTTCAGACTCCTCCATGATTTCTATGTGGGAGAACTTGCAAGACGAAGAAGTCACAGGGTGTTATACTTATTTTCCTCACTGTAGTACTATCAAGTAATTGAAGTTTAACTGTAAGTTTGATCAGGTTATCACTAGCACCACGCCACTCTTCAACTTATACAATATATGTTTTAAAGAATCCTCAAACCTTGTTTTTTAAGCAAATGAATCTACTTTACAGTGCACACATTGCTGACAAAAAAAAAAACCTGCCCAGCTCAAGCTGATCAAGCTGGTTAAGCTGGTTGATCAGCTTAGCTCTTAACCAGTATAGGGTTGTATCTATGTCTTTTTTTATTTGGGTTTTATGGTTCAGATGACCTACAAGCGTGATCACGAACCTTACCAAGGTAAACAACTAGTATAACCAATCATGCTTGTTGACCAGCTCAGCTCTAAACCAGTATAGTGTATCTATGTTTTTCAATTTCCGTTTGATGGTCTAGCTTTTCTACAGGCATACTCAATCATTATACCCAAGCTTGATCATACTTGTCAAACAGCATGACCTCTACAACTAAGCTTATTGACCAGCATGACCAAGCTGATTGAACAGCATGACCAGCACAACTAAGCTTGTTGACCTGCAATGACTGTCCAGTTTTGGTGAGCTTGTGTGCACTGCAGCCTCAGCTTCCTGTTCTTGACTGACAGAGCAGGAACCCAGTGTGATCGTTTGCTGTTGTAGCCCATTTTCTCCTAATTTATTTAGGCTAATTTTCCCACCCATTCAGCTGCTCTTTAGCTGTTACTCAGCTGTATATCCCCCATCACTAGTGATGCCACAATACAAGGAGGGTGAAGACTAGCACATGCCTCCTCTGATACATGTGAAGTCAGCCCCCGCCTCTTTTCCAACTGCTACTGATAATGCAGCATTACTAAGTAGCATCACAGCACTCTCGGAGGAAAGCGCAGTGACTTGGTTCCGAGTGCCATCTACCCACCCAGAGAGAGCGAGGCCAATTGTGCTCTCTCGGGGCTCCGGCAGCTGATAGCAAACTACATGATCAGGCTTCAAACCAGCAGTTTATTAAATAGTCTAAAGCAATTAAAAAGTCTAAAAGTAGAGTGTACTTCATAAAATATTCTTTGTTAGATAAAACACTGAAACATGAGTCAATTAGTGTTTTTGCCATTTTTGGACTAATATTTTCGGTTGCCAAATATTCAGTGTATGTCCAGGTTTTATGCATTGTACTGTTGCCACATGACTGGCTAATTAAAGATTAGCATGAATGATTAGATGTACAGGCATACCAAATATATTGCCTAATGAGTGTATAATGCCCTGCTGATAGAATGTAATGCAGGGGTTACAGGGGTATAAAGGTTCCCTTTTCTCATGAAACTCCCTATTATATAATTGTAGAACAAAGATTTTAACTGCCATAAATATAATTTATGTTTTTTTTTATGTTTTGTTAAAATAATAGCATAGCAAACAAATTACATACATTATATTAATGGCAGTTAAAAAGATTGTGTGATGTGTCTTCAGACATTTGGACATAGAGTATGAGATTACATAGATCATCTTCACTGCTCTATATGTTTGTTTGTGTAGATTTATGTTTCTTACTTTTACATGAATGCTCACAGAGTCTGTAATATTCATACATTCATTCATTTTAGGACACCATACATAGAGTACTAAGGTATAACCTTGTTGTTGCAAACTTCACCTTTATTTTTATTAAATAATTCTTAATGAGTCAAGGATCATGTACTTCTTAAATAAATAAAACTTAATCTGAGATCCTAGAATTCATTTTCCTTATTGACCACTTAGTGATCAACTATTCTGCTGTTCACAGGGCAGCGTGACCGCAATGACTGTGTTCTTTCCGCTGGACACAGCCAGGATCAGGCTTCAGGGTGAGTTGATGCACTGTTTACTGATTAGCGGGTTTAACAAAACTGGGACTTTGCTCCTGAGGATTGTGAGTTCATCTTTACTGTTGTTTAAAGGAATTGTTCACTGAAAAATACATTTACATAATTGAATTGACACAGAGTTTCTGTGAGGGTATGTAACCTATTGACTTGGCAGGTGGATTTTATCTATAATGACTGACTCAAGTGGGATAAGAAATCCCTTTATAAATTATAGAGGCAGGAGTGGCAACTCTAGTTACTCATCACTGAGTGCGTTTACATGCACTCAAAAATCTGTTCAAAATTACAGTTGTTACTGCTTCTTCGGCAGTCCCTCAAAACGAGTATGGCGGTCCTCCATAGAGCCTTTATTTATTTGTGGATACTAAGGTGGCTACTTATTACTGCAGTGATCTGATTACCGTATTTTTTAGACTATAAGGTGCATTATTAATGAACGTCTATTTTCTGGTCTATTTTTATACATAAGGTGCCCTGGATTATAAGGCACATTAAAGGACACTAGTAAGAAGCCTACATTGAAGTGAGCAAGAGTGTCCCCATGTTTCCCTTCTAATGGGAGTAAAAGTAAAGTAAACAAAACTGTAATTCAAAAAAAAAAAAGTCAAACGAGCACTGGATGTTAATCTACACAGATTTCTGAAAATTCTTAATTTGGGTGAATAAAGGGCTTCCGTTTATTTACAGTAAGCTTAGAACTCCAGTATTCCAGGGTTAGCGCTAGCCACAGTTAACAACATAGCTAGCCCTGGTCAGCAGCGCTAATCAGCTCTGGTTAGCAGTATAGCCAGCCGAATTTATTCAGGCTACCCAGCTGATGTTTACGTTACGTCTTATTCTTTGAGTTTATTGGCTGGTTGCAAAGCAAAAACTGCAAAAAGAAAAAATACTTATGTAAAGTCTGAGTTGTCCCATTATCTGAATACACAAATTCATGTAAATGTGTTGATTACTGATTACTCTGATGTTCTGCAGTAATCAGATTATGGAGTGCATGTAAACGGGCTTAAAAAGATACGTCTGCAAAACTTCAGTACATAATATTTAGTTTTGCAATGCTGTATCGGTTTATGAAAACTTAAATATTATTTGTTAGTTTCCTTGTAAAGATTGGTGTCAGACAGTGGTTCATTTAGTGTTCTGTTTAAACCCCATCCACTAGATATCGGTGTTATACTATGTCATAAAAATTCAAATTTTTTGATTGGATAAAAAGTAAACATTTCTATTATTGAAACTTCATGGGCTTATTTTCGTGGCTTGCGCTATAATAGATAAAAGCATTTTACTGATTGATATAAGAGTGCACAGTAGCGGGACTGAATCAGAGATCCTCTGTTAATAGCTATATTACCTCACCTCCCTGTATAAAACTAATCCCGTCTGAGTAGAAGTTAGAACTTTATCATTTTATTATGTTAGCCTCCTAACTTTAGTAGAAGACAATATAAGCAGACTTTGGACACCAAACATGTGTTGCCCAATCTTCTACAATTAGGTAAAAGGGTGAAGTTGAATAAACTGGGCTTTTCAGTGAACCCTGTGTTTATTATTGTATTTTCTGGACCTAGAATATCTAAATGAACTTAATATTATTGAGTATTAATTGAGTTTTGTTTATTCGCTGTTTGCTGCTGTGATTCAGTGGACGAGAACCGGAAGTCCAAATCCACTCCTGTCATTCTCTCTGAGATAGCAAAGGAAGAGGGGATGTAAGTACTCTGTATTACTGTATCATAGCTCAATAATACAATACATTGACCTAAATATTATAATTATAATCTTACACCTCGAGTACAGACGTTGGAAATATCAGTTCTAGTCATGTAAGAAAATGTTGATATATTGAAATATTGTAATATTTAGTTTTGCAATACTAAAATCTTAATTCTCAAAAACACAGTATTGATTTTTAATTATGGCAAACTTTGGTTCATTAAGTGTTGTGTTTAAAACCCGCCTATAGATAGTGGTGTTGTTTTGATTTCACAAAATATTAAAATACGATGGTGTCTTTTCATAAAATTGGATATAAACCTTTGCAATACATCTCTTGTTTACATTATCACAGTATAATGTGATATATTAAAGTGTAACCCCTGTATCATGCACTGATAGAGGAGTTACAATCCTGTAATAAAGTGCTGAGGTTTTGTGGCATTGTGTGATTTGTATAGACTCCCTAGGAAATCCCACAATTACATAATAAAAGAACTACATGCACACTCAAGTAATCAAGATCACTAATTCTCACTGTTTTACTGGTTCCTCTTTGACTTTGCAGAATGTCTCTGTATCGAGGCTGGTTTCCGGTCATCTCCAGCCTCTGCTGTTCTAACTTTGTCTACTTCTACACTTTCAACTTCCTGAAGAAAGTGATGATCCACGACAAACGGCAGTCCAGACCTGGAAAGGACCTCGTCATGGGCTTCATCTCAGGTGGGAAACGGCATACAGAATATTCTCTATAGCTGCGTTTCAAAGTCTTCTCGGTAGAACTGTCTGTCCTTTAAATCTCCTTCTCAGTAGCCTGTTGGTCACATACTTGAAATTTTTTGAAAGTTGAAAAGTTTAATGTGGCTCAAACCTCAACATCTTAACAAACATTATAAAACAAACTCTGTTCTGGATGCTCCATGGTGCTATTTTACTGTTCTGCTAATTGTGGGTAACTGATAGACATGAAGGATACATCAGCCGCGTCCTTCAGATTGCTCCAAACAGCATTTCTGCATTCTCGACAGCATTTCACAGCTATACATATAAAGGATTTTTCATTTTGCATCCAACCTCAGCTGTAGGCTTTGGGACGCAGCTAACGATTCCTGCCATATGAAAAAAACTTAATAAACACAGTTTGGAATCTACCAGAATGTCTTAACAGCTTAGTTGTTTGCTGCATAATGAAAGCTCACAAATAAACCAAGAAAGCTGAAACATAATGCATTTAACCTCTGTAACTCAGTGTTGTTGTGTCTGCTGCTCAAGGGGCTGTAAACGTGCTCCTGACGACGCCGATGTGGGTGGTGAACACTAGGCTGAAGCTTCAGGGAGCCAAATTCCGGAACGAGGAGCTTCACCAGACCCACTACAAGGGCATTTTTGGTCAGTCCGAAGAGCACTGAAGAACACCTTACATATTCACGCCTCCACTGAGGTATAGACAGTCAGTAGAATTACTTTCTGTGCTGTGTCTGCAAGAAAAAAAAAACTGAGTTTTTTTTAACTCTATATATATATATATATATATATATATATATATATAAGAGGGGTAGGGTGAAGAGTTAAGGCTACACGGCCACCAAACTGAGTTTTTTTTTCAGATGTTTTCAGTTATAAATCAGTGGCAAGACGGCTGCACAAGTGATCAAAGAACACCCAAAATTTCAGTTATCATTGCGTTATCATTATTTCTGTATAAAGGCCTGATCCCATTTCTTTTTCATACCCCTACCCCTTGTTTTTGAGCCTAACTCTTCCCCTTTGAACAAAGTTACCAGAGAAAAGGGTGAAATCCTTCTCTTGAGAATAGGCACAACCTTCAAGAACCTTGCTTCTGGACTTTTTAGGGCATTTTAGGGCAGCAATTAATTATTACTGTCCATTGCTTAATTCCACTGTGATTGGGAGCTACAATTAGTTTATTATCTTTAATTTCCTTTCATTTTTCCATTCCATTTCCTTAAGTGATGTTGCCTCTGCTGTCTGCTGTAACATGGTGGAATGTAAAATTTAGATAGCTAATAAAATTACTGAATGACCACGGAATTCAGAGAAAAACAGTAGGTAATTCAGCCTGTAATCTGAGAACATCTGAGAAAAACACATACAGTATCAATCCAGTTGGGAATAAGATCACAGAGGACCCCCATAAAAGAGAAAATAAAAGAAAAACTAATCCCGTCCGGATAGGGCTTAAGTGGTAGAGCCAAGGAGTGAAATTTAAAATTTAGTCTAAATGTAGTTTCTAAGTATCATAGAACTTTACTTCATAAAGAGCATAGAGTGTTAGTAGTAATTTCCCATTCCAAGCGAAAGAGTAACATTCAAAAACATTCAAAAGGTGCAGGGGTACAAATGAGAAATGGGATTGGGACTTTGTTCTGAATAAATGCAAATAGCTCGATAGCTACTGTTGACAGCATTATAGAGAGCTTTACACAACCCATATTTGGACAAAATAGATCAATTTAGAGTTTTTTTTTACATTTTAAAGTTGTATTAAAAGATCTCCACTTTGTCCTCTTCTCCAAGATGCCTTCTCCCAGATCATCGCTAACGAGGGAGTGGGAACTCTGTGGAACGGCACGCTCCCGTCCCTGGTGCTGGTGTTCAACCCAGCGGTGCAGTTCATGTTCTACGAGGCCATGAAGAGGAAGGCAGGGCGAGGCGGAAGACGGGTGAGCTCTTTACTGTTTTATAAGTGATAACACTCATTGTGATTAGATTAGTTCACTAGGAAATGTCTGTAATAAAATTTAAGAGATAAAGCTGTAGACATTAATCTCTCACTTCCACAAATACAATTGTAGGGGCTTGTATTTTCAAAAAGATAAAAAAAGGTGTAAAAGTTCAGAGTTACCTCTTTTAACATGCCTCTTCTAAAGAATGCATTCAGCTACTTTAAAGGAGAAATCTGGTGTGAAACATGGAAAATACACACAGTACCTTGAGGTAGTTCTACAAATGAATAGATAGGTTAGGGGAATGTACTTTACTGTAAATTTGTTTAGTGGAAATGCAGAAGAGCTGGAATTCATGCATCTCTTCCTTTATCCTATCTATTAATTTATGCTTTGAAATTAATTTGACTTATTGTGACTTAATTTCAAGACACCCGGAGAACTACCCCAGTGCCTCAGAATTCTACCACTAAAGTGTGGAGCTACTCTGAGCTTGTTAAGGGTGTAAAAATAATGATTCCTTTGCACAGGCTATGCCCCATCACTAGCATTCTAAGCCTGTTGGGAGCATCAGCTAAAAGCCTTGTATTTCAAGATGCTGGTATGGAATAGAGGTGGGCTCTTTGACAAAAGTTTGAACTTGTTATTATGTTTCACTACACCCCAAGTCCGTTTCACACCAGATTTCTCCCTTTATTGCTGACACAGGTGTAGAAATGCACGCACACACACACACACACACACAGCTAGTCTACTTCATGTAGAAAAGTATTGCTAAAATCTATCAATACGTTTGGGATGAGTTGGGGTGGTAATCATCTAATACCTTCCTGGCCTCACTAACACTCGGCATGGTGCTGAATGCAATCAAATTCTCATCAAAATCTCATAAAAATCTAGTAGGAAGCCTTCCCTGGACAGCAGAGACAGTTACTCCAGCAAAGGCAGTATAATCTCTTTTGAAAACGCTCTTGATTTCAGAAGAAACAGTGAATGATCAGGTGTCTCAATATTCCTTTCCATATAATGTGCAGTATATATGCTAGGAGGCTACATGTAGGTTTTTTTTTAAATGTTTTTTTAAAGAACCTAGATTACGCAAGTTAGCGTATTTATTTTTTTTGTACAAACTTTTGTTCTTGCTCTTATCTCTGTCACCTCTCACCTGAATCAGGCTTTAGTAGTATTTTTATGATGCTTAAGGTCATGACACACTGACTCCACCTTCCCCAGGCAAACACAAACATTTGCTAGTTTTAGCAGTTGGGTTCATACTGTTGGATAATTAGAGCAAATTAGCCAAATGAACGAGAGTAACCTGAGGAGAGCTTTCTAGAACACTGCAAATAGAGGACAGGCTCTGTAGAGACTCCTACACAGGTCTGTTAGAGAACACTGGGTCAGTGTGTTTTTGGCTCAGGCCATCGATTGTTGACTGTTATTCAGGGATTTTTTTTTTTATTCTTAGCTGAGAATTGCTAATCTGTACACTGTAAAACCCAATAAGTTCACTAAACTAAAACTTTGTTGTAACCCATATAATACATGAAACCTTTAGGTTCATGCATTATAAATTTTAGGTACAGTGAACTATATATACATATATATACAGCTCTGACAAAAAAAATAAGAGACCACTTAAAATGATGAGTTTCTTTGATTTTACCAAATTAAAAACCTCTGGAATATAATCAAGAGGAAGATGGATGATCACAAGCCATCAAACCAAACTGAACTTCTTGAATTTTTGCACCAGGAGTAAAGGCATAAAGTTATCCAAAAGCAGTGTGTAAGACTGGTGGAGGAGAACATGATGCCAAGATGCATGAAAACTGTGATTAAAAAACAGGGTTATTCCATCAAATATTAATTTATAAACTCTTAAAACTTTATAAATATGAACTTGTTTTCTTTGCATTATTTGAGGTCTGAAAGCTCTGAATCTTTTTTGTTATTTCAGCCATTTCTCATTTTCTGCAAATAAATGCTCTAAATGACAATATTTTTATTTGGAATTTGGGAGAAATGTTGTCTGTAGTTTATAGAATTAAACAATGTTCATTTTACTCAAACATAAATATATAAATAGCAAAATCAAAGAAACTGATTGAGAAACTGAAGTGGTCTTTTTCCAGAGCTGTAAATAAATATATACAATTAGGATTTTCCTGAACTGTCCTGAAATATTATATTTACAAAATTATACTACCAACTGAACCAGAACACAAAGTATTCAAATAGATTGTGCCAGAAGCCAATGAAAAAGAAGCTGCCAATGACAACAGCCTAAACTCAGTTATTATAATTTGGTTCAACTCAAAGATCTCTGTTTGAATGTATTTGTGCCCACAAATGTTAAACTCAGAGTAATGTTTGGAAATATCCAATTTTTACATAAAACAGGCTTAATTTATTTGAGTTATAGTAAATATAGTAATTTTAAAGTGTGCTTTGTTGTTTGACAGGTGTCATCAGTTGAGATCTTCCTCATCGGGGCCATCGCCAAAGCCATCGCAACAACAGCCACATATCCACTGCAGACCGTCCAGGCCATTCTGAGGGTGAATCCTCTTTATCTTATCTATAGTTGGGGTGGGGTGTAACACATCTATAACAATCAGTCTAAATCCCCACAATGTTTTCTCTTATATGCCTTAAGAGCTGGGCGATATGGTAAAAACTATATTATATAATATTATATCACCATATTTAAAGACATTTTCACAATACATGATATTTACCGCAAAGACAGAATGCACCATAAGAGGCAGATTCTTAAAAAATGCTATTCAAATACTCTCCCATTATGGTAGAGTGATTTTTATTTAGTTTTTGTTACACATCATTCAAGTACAGCTGAGTCAGTGTTCTTTCGGCACTGATTATATCCTGGATATGTTTAAAAAATAACAATAAGAAAATTGATCCCAATTTGATAAAATATTGTTAAGTATTACCCACCACTACATGCCGCCATTTTTTTACATTTTAAACCAGAATACTACTTTTACAGTAAATGTACATTAATTAACATAATTTACTAATTATTGTCACTAGTTTATTTACTACATTATTAAGAATTACATTTTAATTAATGCCTCAATTTTTGTATTATTTACAACATTCTTAAGAATTGAAATTAAGTAATGTTTAATGTCTTAGCAGTGTTTATTACTGTCATAAGTACTGTTATATGTGACTCTTATTGTAAAGTGTTCCTTTTTTTTAGTTCATACGTTAAATATATATATATATATATATATATATATATATATATATATATATATATATATATATATATATATATATATATATATATATATATATATATATAAATCATCAGATTACCCCTGAGAAATATTTTTAACCAGCCATTATAAACCACACATGATATGATTTTTTTTAAACTAAAAGCATATTTATTTTTTATTTATTATACTTTTTATATATCTTAAGTAGTCTTTTTCAGGTTCTTTTTGTTTTTTTAACACCTTTATATACTTATAAATTTTAATTAATTTTATTTATTTTAAGGTGCTATTTATTTAAAGTTAGAATGACCAATCTATGCCACTGTGTTTCTCTTTTTCAGTTTGGTCAGTACAAATCACATGAGAAAGGGGGTCTAATGGGCAGCGTGCGCAATGTGGTGGATTTATTAATGGACAGAATCAAGTAAGTCTGTTTCTGTAATCCTTAGTGCACTTAGAACACATTTACTGGAATAAAAACTCTAACATATGTTTTTACAGTATAAACAGATAAATTGTTGCACCTCAAGCTGTGTGTTATCCAGTGAGAAACTGATGCAAAATGGCCGCTGCCTTGTTATTTATATGTTGTTTTACTGTAAAAGTCTTGGTCTTGAATACAACACTAGTGAATTGGATGGGTGAGTGAACACTTAGTGTAGATATTAAAAATATTCAATAAAGGTTTTTTTTTTTTTTTTCTGGTCTCTGTAACCTCTGTAATCTCACCTTTCACAAACTAGTGAAATATAAGACCTTGAGGCCCTGAATTGTTTCTCAAAATATTCCAATCTTATCAAATGCATGTGGATACAGATTTAAACACTGTAATAAAACATGAAGGAATTGAAGAGGAACACCCCGGTCCCTGTCCTTGTTCTTATCTCTCTTTTCCAGGAGGAATGGAGTAATAGGCTTGTACAAAGGTCTGGAGGCCAAGCTCCTGCAGACGGTCCTGACCGCCGCCCTCATGTTCGTGGTGTACGAGAAGATTGCAGCGGTTACCTTCAGAATGATGGGCATCAATAAGAAACTGAAGCACTGAGATGTGTGTGGCCTTAGTAAAGTCCTGAATCTAACCGGGTACAGCCTGCTGTCCCTGACTACCTCTCTCACCGCACTCAGGCACACTCCACGCCCAGCGGCACCTGCCTGCCAGTGCGGGTCTCTGTAGATACGCCTCGCAAATCTCGCCTCAAACCCTGCAAGTCTCTTATCATTAGTTTACTCCAGTGTCTTCTGATTTAAACAGTTTTGCCTCTAACTGCTCTGGGGTGAGTTTCCCAAAAGATCTGTAATGCTAAATACTTCATTAACTAGTTCCTATGAATGTTTGCTAATTAATAAGCATGTTTTTCTCTTCAGAAACTGCTAGTGTGCCAGGACCAAGTACTATGTGAATTTATTTGCCAGATTTTAATGTAGTTGAACCATCACACCTTTATTATTTACCTTCTATGTTCTGTAAATAGGGCTAGAATCTCCACAGTCCTCATATTTCCACTCTTTCTTTTTCTCTGCTCCGTGTCTGCTTTTCCTCTCTTTATGTCCCTTCTCCACACAAGCGCTTATTAATGAGGGAAGATATAGTTTGATTGATTTTAACGCATCTGAAAATTTTACGCATCACAGTCAGTCAGTTTCAGACTGTGTGAAAGAAACATATATTGATATACATGCTTTTTTAAATCTGTAAAACTGGCCCATGATAATATTGTGGACAAATAACGATAAGTATAATACATATATATATATATATATATATATATATATATATATATATATATATATATATATATATATATATATATATATATGCACATAATGATAATGATAATAATAATAATAATAATAACAGCAATATTAATACTATGTTTGAATAGTCTGTGGCATTAATACATATTTTAGTTGATTTATAAGATCATATATATATATGTATGTTTGGCTAAGGAATGTTCAGCTGTCGCAAAATACAGCACAATCAGATTTCAGAATCAGTAAAATAATGTTGTATTTAAACAGTTACCCAGCAAACACACAAAGTTCTCACAACCTGTTCCACATTCATACAACGTTGCACATCCAAAAGGTTGCACTGTATGTTTTATCCACAACATTGTTACAATCTTATGACATGTTATCATCAACTGACAAAAACACTTCTTTTTCAGAATACAGCCTTTTCAACTAACTTTCTAAAATTCCAATCCTGTTCTATTTAAGCAATAATACACTCAAGCTCGTGCCATAATGTGTAATATTGGCAATGCTATGCTGCGGTCATAGGTCAGCAATATTAGACATTACATAACACGTTATTTTAGGGACAATATATAATCCAGACAAAAATAGTTATTGTGACAGGCCTAGTTGTGGATACAAAAACAACAGGTTATCAGAGCATAATTATTTGTTTTCTGCTTAATTAAAAAAGGCATATTAATTTAAAGTCAAATCTATGTTTTTGGGGTTTGACTAGTCGCATTGTCTCGGAGGGAAAGAGACAACCAACAAAGAGTTTCTTTGAGCTCATCTTTTCTTTACAGTATCCACTTGCAGAACAGACTGTTCTTTTTCCTTAATCGTTTATGGGAAACTCACCCCTTACATCAAGTTCTTAAGTGTTTCTTTGTTGTTTTTTTGTATTTTCTTTTTAATCATGCATATCCTGTGTTACTGACAGCAGTGTTTTATCATCTACACAAGTTGTTTTTGTGTTTTTTACCCCACTTTTATTTTCCTTAAGAACTACAGTGTCTTATTTTTTTATGTTCAGACAGTCAGAAGATTTACTGTTCAGTTTTCTGTGATCAGTTTGTGTAAAATCAAACGTCCTTGCATTTTTGAAGGGTAGTGAGGAGCACATATGTATCCAGCGTGAAAGGAGAGATTCTAACTCCGTCCTCTGAGATGAGTGAGTGTTAATTAAACAGCTGCACTGACTAATTAGATACTTTAATTAGATGTTTACATGATTGTGATGCAGTTTTAATGAATATGAATACGTTGGTTTGAGCAGTAAAGGGAAAATAAGCACTGATGGTAGAAGCTCTGCTGGTGTTTTTTGAGTATGTGAAGCATCAGATGGTCTTCAGTTAAGTTTATCCACCGGGTGAAAGTGGCCTAAATCCGATGTT
The DNA here is from genome assembly GCF_023375975.1 of Astyanax mexicanus. Lineage (NCBI taxonomy): Eukaryota > Metazoa > Chordata > Actinopteri > Characiformes > Acestrorhamphidae > Astyanax > Astyanax mexicanus. The sequence continues at coordinate 32,604,364 of NC_064426.1, read as the reverse complement.
TGTTTAGGCTGTTTACACTATCTCTTTGACCCCTTCTCTAATTTGACCCCTATCACACACGTCTGAACAGTTTGTGCTGTGTTACTGATAGAGCTGAAACTAGATAATTATCTATTATTTTAATAGTTGACTAAACTCACATTTTTTTTTGGATTAGCCGTCTAAATTGTTGCAACAAGTTTTTTTTTATCTTTAGACAGTAAAAAGAGACTCATCTAGCGATTATGTTTCCGATTAGTCGATAAGTCATCGATTATTTCTGCCATGATCTCCATTGCTGCTTCTTGTGGTTACGGCTCCTGTTCATGTTCCCACTTCAAAACCATAGAACCTGCTAAATGTGAGATCTTAATGCCTAGAAAAAGTTTAAAAAGGGCTATAACTATCCATTATTTTTCAGAAAAGTAAATGATTATTTCTTTAATGCCCTTTAGCTCTGCTTCCTGTACAAAATTTTGAGTCAACAAATCTTCATAATCGACATTGTTATTTGTAGACAAACGAGCAGCGCTTCACGTGAAGTTTCGGTTTCATCCTCGACAGAATCATAGATGAGCTATGAAGGAGTTTTAGTAACTGATAGCTGGGCTTATCTCTGAAAATTGGCTTGAGGCATTTTAATATAATTGGAACAGAAACGGGAGTCAGAATATAAATCTCTAATCTTACTCCCACTATTATAAACCCCTCAGTCATCGCTGTTTTCTATTTTCCATTCTCCTCAGATTCAGATCTTGCTACTTAGCCTGAGTCTCATTGCTGCATATCTGATTTGTGTTGGATTAACGGCTGCAACGATTAGTCGATATAATCGACAATGTCGATTGTTTAAATTTGTCGACTAATTGTTAATTTGTAACAGTACGTCATTACACAGAGTGCTGGGGACAGAAGCACAATGGGAGATGGGTAAATGGCTCACTTACACTCAACAAAGTCTCTCTGCAAAAATGCCCAAACACAACAGATTACACATTTACTCACTAAATATCAGTACTTTCCACATTAACACAATACAGCTACACATTTAAATGCATTTTAAATCTTATATTCAGCTGTTTTTATTGTTTTTAGAGATGGTGAACATAGCAGAATAATTGTTGACTAATCAAAAAAAAAAAAAAAAAAATCAGATTATCTATCAAAATAATCATTAGTTGCAGCCTCAGTTGGACATGAATTAGATGTATTGAAGTTCCCCAAATCAGTATTGAAAATTCTGATTAAATGTTTTTTTTTGTTGTTGTTCTTAAAACCACATAACAACAAATCTGTTTTATATATGGTGAAAAAGACAATTTCAGCTGCTGTGTGAACATAGCCTAAAGTATGTGCTTATTTTTAATGCTTGATTTAAGTGGAATATTGGCGTAAAGGTTATTGGCGTATTAGTTTATGAACTTATGGCATTAGAGCTGTTAATGTATATGTCTAACAAATGTGTGATGCTGATTCATTTTTTTTTTTAATGAGCACCTTTATTAATTTATAAAATTACTATTTTTTATCATTAACATATTAAAAGAAACCTTTTTTTGTATGCGCACATTTAATAATTTTAAGGTAAAGTTTCCATAAATATAAACATCAACTGATATCACTTTTCATAACAGCGTTTCTTCACGTCTATGCAACTATTGTTTTTGTTTTTTCCCCCACAGCCGTCCACAATACTGTGTTTAGCCAATCACAGCTCTTAGTACAACTGAAACTAGTTTACATTCTAATATAATTTAGTTTCTACTTGAACAACTTATTTTGTAACTAATTTACTGGGATGTACAATTTTTTTGGCATGAAGAAATTAAATCGGGCATAGCATATACTTATATTAAACATCAGCTCTTGTTGTTGTGTTGTTCTTTCTTATTTGTTCTTCATACAAGCAATTTTTACACATTTACATCACTTAACATCTGGGATCTTTGATTAGTTTACAGGGTTCGTATGCTCATGAAAAACCTGGAAAAGTCATGGAATTTAAAAAAAGAAATTTCCAGACCTTGATAAATTTGGAAAAATAAAAATATCTTTTGTGTTTCAGATTTTCGATGGAGAAAATCTGTTTTGAGCTAACAAATATGTCAGTTCAGTTAATTCACTAATCTAACATTTTGTCTGATTCATTTTAGACCTACTATAATCAATTTTTATTATAGTTTTAGTTGGTTTTTGGTTTTATTGTCCGTGTCTGCACAAAAAAAAGTATGGTCATGAAAATGTGTCTTGAACTCAAGGAAAAGTCATGAAAAATCAAGGAAATTGATTGGTTAAAAAGGGTATGATCCCGGAGTTTAATTTAGTAGTAGTTAATTTAGTAACTGTCTCTGCTGTCCTCAGAAGACTTTTTCACAGATGTTAGAACATTGCTGTGAAGATCTGATTGCATTTAGTTATATAAGCATTTGTAAGGTCAGGATGCTGATTGATCACCGTTCCACCTCATCCTAAAAGTGTTGGATGGAGCTCAATCATTCCAGAGAAATGCTAACCCATAACTTTTGGCATTACAGTGTATGTGCAAATTGTTGCTGTCCAATGAAAATCAAGTATCTCCAAAAGAGCAACTTTACATGAAGGAGAAAAAACCTTCTAAACTTTCAATTTTTCAAGAGTTTATTTCAGGTCATTATGAAGTATTTCTATTGGTCCGTTTATCAAGAAATTTTAACACAGTGTAAGGGACAGCTTGTCTGTTCAAATTATGTAGTAAACTAAAGAACGACAATAATGGAGATGCTTGTTTTTCATTGGACAGCGACGATTTGTAAATACACTGTTATGGCAACTGTAGAATGCCGGCCAGTGTGCTCAGAGCAAGGGAATGTGATTTAATTACAGGACGTTATGGGACACTAAATCAAAAGTAAGTATGTATTTAATACCATTTTATTAATGCTGTACGTGGATGTATGTATATCTGTGTAGGCATCACTCCCTGTAGGTATCAATTTGATCCTGTGCTGATTTAGGAAAATCTCAAAACATTAAAACATTTGCATTAAATCATTTTGTACACCTATTTTACCCCAGAAAATAAACAGCTAATATCACTGAAAGCCCACACTATACTAAGTATATTTACACTGTACAATAATCATACAAAAAATAATTTCCATTCATGTCTCGCATTCAGTTTGTTTTCTTTCTTTTTATGGTTTTCACATTGTAAATTTAATATTAAAGACTGTATTAAAGCTATACAGGAACGTGTGTGGAATTACTGTGTAAACAAAAAATGTTAAACAAACCAGACTATGTTTGTTTAACCAGATTTATCTTCAAGGACAGATCTGCACACTCTTGGTATTTTAGTCTCAGAGTCTCCTGGAATAGTTTTCTCAGCGTCTTGAAGGAGTTCCTGGAGGTTCTGAACAATAGTTGCTGCTTTTCCTTCATGCTGTGAAGCACCAGCTCAGGTTTAGATCAGGGGATTGTGGAGGACAAACACGTTTTACTGTTAACTGCATAATTTAATAGGTGTCCCTTAATTTATTATGTCTTTAATATTAATCTACAATGTGATGAATAAAAATTAATAAAAAAAGACAAACATTGAATGAAAAGGTATGTCCAAACCTTTACCTAGTTCTGTACATGCATCACTCCAGCAAATCAGATCATTATAAAAAAAAAGCAAAAAAAAAAGCATGAGTAAAGTCATGAGTCTTTATTTTTATTCTTTCCCTCTTCGCTCTTTAACATCATTTGAATCTGATAGTTGTCAATTCAATTTTGAATGATGGACCAATAGAAATTGACTAAAATAGCTTAGAATGAAATATTTTGTACTGATTCCCACTGAAAATTCATGCATGGCAGAGATGAAACAGTTTTTGTAGCTAAGGGGATCATATACTCCCATAGCTAAAGTCTGAAATAGTGTTTGTAAACTTGTAGCATTTCCCCCTTGGTTTGGTTTGTTCTTAGTCCTTGAAAGTGGAATTAATTCTGATAATATTGTTGCTGCTACAGTGATATGACTGATAACAGCTTACATAAAATCTTAGCAAACTATTTAAAAAAACAATAAATGTAAACCATTTCAATTCATACAATATCTTATCATGCCTTACCGTGCCCACTCTATCAGCCTGGTGGTTCAAATAATACATTTAAAATTGAGAGGTAAAATTCCAAAATCCATCCCATACCATTTTCATTGGTCAAGGTCAAGTCTATTCCATTCCATTTCATTTCATTCCATAATCTGTCACTTCTTCATCCATATGAAGGCACAAGCAGTTTAATCAAACACACAGAGAACCTATAATGTAACTGCTTGGTCAGTGGCGCTTCTTTGGAGCATGGTGGTTTGTCATTTCCTTCACATACCAGTCTGGTAGGAAGTTGTATTCAGAGTCTCTGTGTACAGAGTAGCTCACGTCTCTGTGTGGCTCCCAAGCAAACAGGTACACCAACCTGTAAGACAATAATGTTAGGTAAGCCCAGAACATATTTCTATAAGACCATTAGATTTGTTTAATCTAGATAAAAAGCAATACTTCTTACCTTGGATCATCATCTTTCACAACAGATTTTACAAAGGACAGGAAGTCACTGCAGAAGTTCATGCAGACTGTTGGCCTCCAGCAGTTGTGCTCATTCTGTAAGAAAGTATGATTACATATATAACAGGGAAGGAAATCAAGTTCTATGGCTTAATTTCACAATAATGTTTTATTATTTATACAATTTTCAAAATGGAATAATCAGTATTGTACATCTTTATATTCATTTTATTTTAAATTCTTTCCCCAATTTTTCCCCAATTTACATGACCAAATACCCAACTCATATATTAGGACTCCCCCTATCACTAGTGATGCCCCTAGTGAAGATTAACACATGCCTCCTCCGACAAATGTGAAGTCAGCCACCACCTCTTTTCTAACTTTTATGTTAAAATTCTTACTAAAACAAAGTTTATTATTGTGTAAATGTATTATTACTCTACAGCAGGGGTTGGCAATAGGCCAAGAAGGGCCAATTTTGACCCTGGCGACACGGGTTCAATCCCGTGTGAGGAGCTGTGTGTTTATTCATTTATTTTTCATTTCTTCTTGGTTTTACCTGCTTTAAGATCAACTGTTCTACAATTGGGTGGGCTGGAGGGCAACTACTCTACAGCACTCCATCCCATTACACTTCATTTTCCAAAACAGATTTTTTTTTTTGTGGCCCGCCACGTAATGGCTTGGAAAAAACCTGGCCCTTAGCCAAACTTAATTGCCGACCCCTGCTTTAAAGCATTATATACACCAGTGGTCTAAAATATTGTCTTAAAGGATCACAAATACTGCTTATCACCTACTTCTGGTCCACTTCATAATACTAATAAAAATGTTTATCATAGCAGACCTGACACTAGTTCCTGTCCCATGATATATGTCCTGTCAGACTACCTTTATTTGATTAATGCAAACTCACCTTAATGAGTTGGGATATTTTGGAGATGTGGAATGTCTCTAAAGAAACTACAACTCCATCCTGGTCTCGAAAGCCGGCGACTATTCGTGGAACTCCAGGTAGAAAAGACTGTGCCCACCATTTCAGCAGCTTGTATCTATAACAGAAATATATACATACAAAATATAAAAATCAATCTACTGAACTCTGATTACTAAACATACCTGTCAAGTCTCCCGTTTTGGCTGGGAAACTACCGTATTTTACTCCTCTTTCCCGCCGTCCTCCCATATTAGTATTTTCCCGTAAATTTCCCGTATTATATTACAATTAAAAAATATATATTATTGAGGAGACAGGGCACTGACCGCTCTGTGTCTCTTAACCAATCGTGGAGCCGGTTCAAGGAGAAAGTCCTGCCTTTCAGGAGAAACAGCCAATCAGCTTGCAAAGGAGGGTCAGTGTGGGGAAGCCCCCCGTCCCTGTGAGTTCAGGCAGCTAGTCGGAGCAGCTGATGTTAAAACATATCTGGATATTCAGCGATTTTTCTAAAAGAAAGGTAACGGTAGGCTAATCATGTAAACTGTGATGAGATTTTTCTAATAGCTGCTTAAAAATACTTGTCTCTGAAATAAAACACACAGATTAAACCTTTTAAAATAAAAAAAATTACAGCTTGTGACTCAGTTTAACTAGAAATGTGGAGAGGACCGAAATTAACTGAACTGATCAGGGGTGTATTAAGTATGTATGTATTAAGAAGAAGGGGTGTATTAAGAAGTATTAATTAAAAATTATTAATTGTGTAGGCCCCTTAGGACTAATTTTTACTGATGGAATATATCTGGTCCGTGTCCTTTTAGTAAAAGCTCATAATACTATTTGTAGGTCACCTACAGTCATTTTGCAGAATTTGTGCACCCTTTGTTCAATTTTAAATCTATTATATAAATAAAAAATATATTATATAAAAGAGTGCATTTATGCCAAAAAATACATGTCTAAAATATCTAGAAAAGGGTTTTTAATTTGGCTGTATTAAAGAATGACATATGTAGGAATGTCCACAACATTTCAGATCCTGATAATCTAATTGTAGTGTGTAAGTGGTTCACATGTGGTTATTTTATATATTTTTTTAAACCTGTCTTAAAATGTAAGGGATACTGAACCTTCATTGGGCTGGTGGGACGACTTTAAGCGGACAGAGGAAAATATCCCTTATTTTTAAATCTAAAACTTGACAGGTATGTTACTAAATCATCCCTAGATAAATACAGTCTCCCACTGCAGGGCTTTAATTGTATGTTTTATAATTAATTTTGTGAAAAAAGTAAGTCAATAGTTTAAAGTTCCATCTAAAGACTGACCTGTGGAAGTTACTGCGCTGTTTGGGGGTACAGATTTCAGCAGATGTCTTAAGTTCAACGTAGCAGGCTGGAGCTGGAGGTGCTTTGGGGTCTTTGTCTCGACAGTCCACCTCCCCAGAGAAGAGAAGCTTATGGTCGGACAGACGGGTCTGGACCACAGTGCAGAACGCCTCATTGGTGTTGACCACTCCACCTCCATCTGGAACACTACTCACATCATCTGTATATCAGTAAACATTACAGCAGTTAGATGATGCATGATAGTGATGTATAGGCTTCAATAGCTTGTTAGGTACATTATCATCTAGTACTAAAAAATCCTCATTGAAAGACACTGTTATAATACCTGCGCAGAGGTACTGCTCAAACTTATAACCCCAGTACATCATCTCCTCGTGTCTCCCCGTGCGGTTCTCTCGGCTCACTCGCGCCGCCTCCGTCTCCACTTCGCTGATGTAAAGAGTGCCTCTGAACCTGGACACGGCCAGCAGCCATCCCTCCTGAGTCTCATACGGAGTGGTCAACAGCTTGGTTAAGTGCCCTCGCCATGTGATAAAGTCTACACCTAGCGCACTGGAAATTAATGTTAGGTTCAATATTTTCTACACAGACAGCACACAGCTTCACACAGGTTCTTTAGAAAAGGCAATAGTTCTGAATAAAGACCCATTTTAATATGATAAACAGTTCTTTCTAGGGCTGCTTAAATGGTTCTTCATATCGTCAATGTAATAGAAACCCCTGGTATACTAATTTTTGCCATTTTCACATTGACAGAATAAATGGGCCAATAGAAATGTATTTAGCCAAAAATGTATGTATATGTATATGTGCATTTCTATTGGCCCATTAATCCTGTGTTAAATGATCAGCTATATCTAAAATGGTATTTTATCACAGAAAAAAGGACCTTATTTGTAGATCGGTATAAAAGCATGTACATTTTCTTAAATAAAATGTTGCCTATATACATATATTGGCCCATTTCATCCTGTGAAAGTGAAAATGGCAAAAATGAAAATACAATTTCTATATGACTTCTATTACATTGACAATATGAAAAACCATTTAACCATAATATATATAGCTCTGAAAAAAAATAAAAGACCACTAAAAACAATGAGTTTCTTTGATTTTACCAAATTGAAAACCACTGAAATATAATCAGAAGGAAGATGGTTAACCACAGACCATCTAACCAAACTAAACTGCATGAATTCTTGCACCAGGAGTGGCATAAAGTTATCCAAAACAAGTGTATAAGACTGGTGGAGGAGAACATGCCAAGATGCATCTTTGCATTATTTAGAGTCTAAAAGCTCTGCATCGTTTTTGTTATTTAATGTTCATTTTACTCAAACATATTTCTATAAACTGCATGTATACAAACATACAGCACTGTTAAAAAGATTTAGAGCGCCACCTTGTGGCCAATTGAGATCATACTATGCGCCAGAGAGCAGAAACAAGAATGATTATGTACAGAACAATGTCTATGTTGTTATATGTTATGATCTGGACAGCACAATAAAGCAGATAAAACATTTATTGTAAAATGTTATATGTAACGTTACCTCTGGTTCTTTAAGAGCCAACATAACAAACCCTGCAGATATTCTTACCAGTCTGGGGCTGAATGTACTGACTGCAGTCTCTCCCTGTTCTCCAGGATCCACCGCAGAATATGATCCAGCTTCTCCTTCACACCATCGTCCCTCTTCACGTAGCGGTCTCGATACCCGTCCCTCAGGCTGAAGTTCGGGCTTTTCCCCGGGTCTACATAGTACCGCAGTTTCCTGGAGTCGTTGAAGAAGTTGCGTTTAGAGTCCAGGGAGAAGACTCCCACCTCCACGGGCTGTTTATACACGGGGAAGTCGCGCTCGTACAGCTGCCGGCGGGTGCTGAGGCTCTGCGGGAGAGAGCCCGGCGGGTCCTCAGCGGACCGAACCCGCTTATGAGCGTAGCGGCCTTCGCTCCGGTCTCTGTCGGCTTTAGAGTGACTGCTGGCCCCGCTCTGAGAGCCGGAGTGCCGGGGTCTGTCGCGGCGGCGCTCCATGTGTAACGTTATTTGTTGGTGTTGACACTATAACTTAGCTAGATAATGAGTGCAGCCACCTAACGCGCTAATTATCACAAATTATATTAAATAACGCTAACATTTCCATTTAAAACAATCTAAATAACCACCGAGCTGCTGGTTACTTATGTATTTAGCGTTAGCTTAGCTGGCTAGTTAACCTAGCTAAGCTAACTTAGCTAGCAAAATGAATGCAGTTACCCCAATTAGCTAGGTTAGCTAACGTTGCTAGCGAGCCGTTTTCTTCATTTCAGCTAAAGTTACCGACAATTACAGGTGAAAAAACGTTAGGCAAAACATATATAACTATAATATTAAAGAAACCCCACTGTAATGTGTATAAAGTACTAAAAGTGGGCAACATAAGAACTGTTAGCCAGATAGCTGTTTTGATTTTGGAGGCGTTGCCTGTATTTCAAAATAAAAGCCATCGTGCATATAAACGTTTGGGCACCCCTGCTTATTATAACTAAACTAATGTTAGCTTAGGTAGCGAACGTTATATAGATTAACGGACTAGTTAACTAATTAGACAGTTAATTAACTAACAAAATAAATAAATATATAAACGAACAAATACATGCAAAATACAATTCATTTAAAGTTACAATGATATGTAGTAAGTAAATTCTAAGTTTTGCACTTGCTTTCAAAATAAAAGCCTGCATACACCCAAAGGTTTATAGGCACTTTTAGTCACGCTTCGTTTTAAAATTACGGTTTTCTCTTTAAAGGATGTGAATTTACTTTTTTGGCTGATATAACAACAATACCAGTCAAATGTTGGGACACACTTTCTCATTCAATCTTTTTTTGTACATTTTTATTATTTTATATAGAATATATAGAGATGCGGATTTAATTTTCCAGCAGGACTTGGTACACTGCCAAAAGAACCAATTGGTCTTTTTGAACTGAATTACTCAAATTTTTTTAGTAACTTTTTAATGATATTCATTTTATTTAGATGCACTAGTAATGGCCTGTGTTATCAACAAATCCCAAGCAGAAGCACATCTTATCAGTTGTTTAAAATCTGACTCACTTAATAAACAAGTGGAATTATGTGTTCTTGCCGCTGTTAGTTAAGAATAAACACCTGTAACCGCCCCAGTCACTGGCATCCCTGGTCTTTACTGTCACAGAACCAAGCCTTAAAAATCTTCCTCCACTAGATGGTGTACATCATACACTTAGGGATGATATGTCAGGCAGGGATTATCACTATTCATGGACTCCATAGGTCCGTTTCCAGGACAGGGATTAAACATCTTCAACTACTATATCTCTTTCAATGGAGATTTGGCTTAATCCCTGCCTGAGAAAAAAAAAACCTACCGTTGATCTCTTCTCTTTAGAAGCGAATCTTGGGATAAACTGCAATGTCAATTGTAAATCAATATTGGAAATTGATTTAATCTTGACCTAACCTTAATTCAAATCTGAACATAACCAACAATCAGCTAACAGCTTTGAATTTACGTGGGTCTTCCAACAAGACAATGACCCCAAACAGACATCAAATATGATTACAGAATGGATACAACTGTGGACAGTGAGTGCAGTGAGAGGTAATGATCGTGACTGGCAGCATCTGGCTAGAGTTGTCCGTGAGAATGGGTAAGCAACTCTGGCAGACACCATCACATCCACGTTCAATGCAGGAGACCCCACACACTTATCCTGCAGGTATGAGCAATGTTCTTTATCTTCTATGGGACACAGCCAAAGTAGTTGGACATTATACTAATTCCTGTCCCATGATATGTGGCATGTCAGTGTACTGTATATCCAGTAAATGTAAAATGAACTGAAGTAAATTAATTACAGCAGCAGCAGCAGAGAGAAATAGCTTTATTATTTTTACAATGGCGAATGGTCAACATCAGGAAACATGATTTCTTTATCTGATCAGCTTGATGATTGTGTCCCACAGAAAGGAGTGGAACCGTATTAGGAAAGAACAGGCAGGTGTGAGCTAGCAAGAATAATAAAGAGCCTTTTCATTTACAAAGTACAACATCGTCCAGCAGCAAGCACTTCTATTACATTTTATACAGCAATCCAGAGATCCTTAAAGGCATTCCTTGAGAAATCTGCGTACTATTCATACACTGCAATGCATCACATGCCAGCGAACCATGGAAATATCATAGAAAATATAGCCAGTACAATCAGTCAAATGGTAGAATACTACTTAAATCAACAAATGATCATGATGGAAACTGTAGGGTTGTAACTGTACACATACAGACAGAAGCATGGCAGTCCATAATTCCAGCAATAGACTGAGACACTATAAGCAGGATTAAGAGTCTTCAGATCTGGAGAGCAACTAGTCAAAGCCAGAAACATATATGTGAGGTGTAAGGAAGCTATACATTATTAGTATAAACTGTCCTACAGCTACTAGAACCATATGTTCAGTAAGACCCTGAACACAGCAGACGTAATCCACCCATAAAGTGGGTCGGTAATGTCGGATGTTTCTGATGATTTTGAGACTTATTCAACGAAAAAACAAAAATTAAACAGAAGACCACATCAAGAACACTTGAACAGTAAAACAAAACACTTCTCAAACTTCAGGAACACTGAAAAACGTCCTTGTAGGAAATTTATAGAAGTGGAGCAATTGTGTTCCAGTACAAGTAAATCAATAGTCAACTGAAAACCTCAAATTTTTCATATCAACTTATATTTTCAGTTCTGTTTCTTTTATCATCACACAATGAACATTCCAATAGAAATATTTCAGAGCTGCTAGGATAAAAAGTACAAGATTTTCTCAGAATTGTTCCATGAGGTCGATAATGAGGGTTCCTAGGATTCTCAGGCCTATTTCAGCCAAAACAGAAAAAAACTGAAAAAACACAACTAGGTCTTAACACAAGAACAGTGAAACAAAGCACTGGAAACTGGTCCATCCTTTTCTGAAATTCACTTTACAAGGAGAACAGATTGTGTTCCAGTAAAAAGAAATCATTATCATCAATTCAAATCTGCATCACTTCAATCTTCCTAAATTTTAGTTTTATTATGAGAATCCCAGCGGTGTCTGGTTTTTTGTGTTTTTTTTTACACTAAGTGAAAATCTCATTAGAAATATTCCAGAGTTGCTTGGAGAAAAGGTAGTGATACATTAACGCGAGTTGAGAATGTGTTATAGTAGTGTTGGAGTATCAGAGATATACAAGTTTTCCTCAGAACAGCAATGGAAAACTTGGTCTGAGACACTTTTAAACAGTCTGAACTACAGAAGCTAGGAAACTCTACCGATTTCAAAACCTGATCTTTGAGTCAATGCAACAACTCCTGAGTGCAAGAACTGAGAACTGTGGACTGGGACGCTTTTGGCTTGGAAAGGTGGTGTGCTCTTTGGGCCGACTGTAGGACTGGTGGTCTCGGTCTTGGCTTGGAGTTCCTGTGTACAGTCGGAGGTTGGAAGGGTTAGAAAGTCATTGTTTCTTTTGTGAGTGCTTGTAAGCATCTATAACCTCCCTCTCAGAGCAGAGACTGAATGGCTCGCCGTGTTTTTTGTGTCTACTGGACACATTCCTGTATCTGTGATCTTGGGCCTGTTGGGATCTTTCGTTGGGCTCATTCAGGCTGGGCAGAACTGGAACCCCAGGAGAAGAGGCTGGGCAGCCTGTAGCCGGAGTTCCTCCTGGATGTGTCCGGCAGCGTGAGGGTCTCCGGGGCTGATTTCTTTCGGGGTCTGTCTTTGGGCACAGGGAGAAAGTCCGGAGCCTCGGTGGACAGCGGGGTGGACGGGGCGCTGGAAGGCCCGCTGCGGCCGCAGCCCGGGAGAGGCGTCTCGCTGATGGAGATGGCCGGGGGGAAAGTGCCCAGCTTTTTATTGGTGGCCTCCTGAGTGGCACGTTCGTACTCTCTCACTTCCTCCATGGTCATATCTTTGAAAAGAGAAGAAAAGAACTCTTAGTCATTTGAGAAAGGAGTCAGAGACGTGAAAAGAAAGAATGAATCATTGAAACCACAAAAACCTTGAAGAACACTTCGAAGAAAAGCTTGTCGGAAGAAGTCAAATCATAAACTTGTGTGGTTAGAATGATGAATCATATTCAAGACTAAATGTTTTGCACATTACAACCTCTGACGAACATCTGTCCTGCAACACCATTGGCTAAGGGCATTTTCACACCTTTACTTCATTTCTAAGGTCTGAATCAGTTGATAATTTAGTTTGCATGGAACATTTTCTCCGTCTGTTGGTCTAGTTTCACACAGACATAAACCTAAACGCAGCAAAATATGCACCAGTAAACCATGCGAGCATATTCTGTCCTCTCATTGGTCAGAGCTATCTGCTGCGGAAGCAAGAACGTAAATATAGTGAGAAGATTCTGTGTTCTAGATTAAATATCTGCGCATAGCTGCAAATAATTGGGCTTTCAAACACAGTATTTTCAATAGGACATGCAGCACAGATTTACACATAGTAAGTGCTACACAGAGTTGTGCAGCTGCGAGCAGTGAATGCAGGACACACTGTGCATGTAAACAGCATGGAGCAGCAGAGACAGTGTTTGTTCATAACTGTGTTAATTAGCATTATCTGGCTAATATATCAGAATAAACTGCGTTTTATCAGCATATTAGATCAAATAAAAGAATTATATTTAATAGCTGGGTCATATCGAGACCGGATCATGTTTTCAACACAAGCAAACCACTTTAGAGTTTGTCTGCTACAGGAAGTGGTCTTGAACAGGTTGTTTTGATCCGTACCAGAGTGCGATTACTGTTTTCACATCTACTCAATCAAACAGCACTAAGGGTACAAACAAACCAGAGTCCTTTTTAACCAGACCAAATAGTGCTAGTGTGAAAATGACCTGAGAAATCCAGCTCAAACAAACGTCTCTGTCTGAGAAAAAATTGGCTTCTTATTTGCCAGCTTTGTAATAAAACTTATATGTCAATTTTGAATCAAACAAAATCCTCAAAGTGTTTTTAATTCTGTCTTTAATTCTGTCACTGTTTAGTATCCTTAATCAAAATTAAGGATCTCCAGCCAATGATTTGTTGAGTGAGTTTCTCTAGAGAAGACATTCACGTGCATCAGTAGCATGACCATCACTCACTGCACAGTAGCTGAACATATGGTGTAATAATACTGATCACAGCACGCTCTTCTGAGAATGAGATTCGGTTCCTAAGCTCATTCACTGGTTCAAACTCCCACTTTTCTTCTTCTGATCAAAGATGCGTCTGAAACAGTGCTGGTGCATCCTCTCTCAGCGGGAGAGGAGCTCAGGGCTGTGCTGTTTACACAAGCCTACTTTAAAGACATTGCGTGTGTCTGCTTGTTAAACACCATCATTTCACACATAATTTCAAGAGAGAGCAAATCCTATACAGGGGGGAAAAAAAAATCCATCCCAGCTCATAGATTTCAACCTGAAACAGTAAGAACCTTCAGATTAATCTGACTAGACCAAAGCATCTGCAGCAAAGCCTTTGTAGCATGACATGGCTGAAGAGTTAACTGAAAAAACAACTGAAAAATCTCTTACTGGGCATTGGGCTGTAAGTACATAAACATGGATACGTTGAGGCCCACAAAAAGAGCTACAATAAAACACACATTACTAAACACACAAAATTTATTTGAGTTTACAAAGGAACCTGGTGTATATCTGATAAATATTAGTATTCTGGGGAATTTGTGTGTTTGCCATGTTCATTTAATTGCCCAATATAAAGTTTCTGGATACACTCAGACAGCATTCTGCTAAAAGTACCAAGCAAAAGAATTGAATTATTTTATTCTGTTTGGTCCATTGCTATGTTTACATTACCAGGCTGTATAGACATGTCAAATGTAATTTCTGACCGTTGTTGGAAGGTGTTGTTACGCTGGTTAGCATATGGGCATTGTTTATTTTTTGTTGTTTTTCACTAAACAGTACTTCAGCCTTTTTTTTTATTGGAAAAAACTCTAGAATAGTTTAAAGCTTGTGGCTCAATAATGCCCCAAAAATGTGCTTTTTTTGGTTTATTACAGCTACTGTGCTTGCGTTGATCACCACATCGAAAAGAAGATTCTCCTTTAGCGCGCTCATCCTCCCCGACTAGCTTATTGGTTCTTTTTGTTGAAGGGCAGGACTTTATTCATAAACAGATTCCAACATAAAGATAAGATAAAGATTTACTACTACTACTATTTTATTTTTAAACAGCTGGTCTCCTTATTTATATATATATATATATATATATATATATATATATATATATATTTTATATATAACTCCCTAGACAAACCCTAGTCTGCCACAATGAGGGTGCTGTTGTTATCCACTACACCAACCACACTTCAAAATAAGACTCTGTTTGTTGTAGGAGTTTTTTTTTTTTAAGAATCTGTTAAGAAATGGCTGAAAAAACATAAAAGATGCAGAGCTTTCAGACCTCAAATAATGCAAAGAAAACAAGTTCATAATTATAAAGTTTTAAGAGTTCAGAAATCAATATTTGGTGGAATAACCCTGGTTTTTAATCACAGTTTTTATGCATCTTGGCATGTTCTCCTCCACCAGTCTTACACACTGCTTTTGGATAACTTTTTTGCAAAAATTCAAGCAGTTCAGCTTGGTTTGATAGCTTGTGATCATCAATCTTCCTCTTGATTATATTCCAGAGGTTTTCAATTTGGTAAAATCAAGGAAACTCATCATTTTTAAGTGGTCTCTTAGTTTTTTCCAGAGCTGTATATGGGAGGCTGAATATTGTCTGAATATTGTTACTATTATCCCTTTAAATAAACATAACAAATAATATCCAACAAAAACAACAATGCCTAGAAGCAAAACCTTGAAATAAACACAGATTAGTCTGAAGTCTAAAGTACCTACCAATCCACTCGTCCACCCAGGCGAAGGCCTGTCTGTGTCCCAGAGACAGGACGTCCCTTATCACCTGATGAGGCAAAGACAGAGAGACAGAACAACTAGTCATGAAGTGAGTCTTCATGAGGTCACAGCAACATAAACACAAGGACGATGGTAATGATTAATATATGCGTCTACTCGCGTCTATATGACTAATGGATAGTTGGGTATAATGGAGGAAAAGCATCCTCGGGCAAGGGCAAATAGTGCTGAGAGACACTGAAGTGAGGGAAGTAATGAAACAAGTAAAAGGAGGACGTTGAAGTGTTGTAAACACTGGTACACTTCATGTCTCTGTATTTACGCTCATGTATGGTAATAAACTTACTGACAAAAAATAATAAAGCCCCTCAAACGGATGCAAAACACAGCATGCAGTTAGATATGCATCTCCGGCAGATATGTAAATGATTACAGGCATGGTCTTAAATAAACACAGAGTAAAACCGCTTGATGGTACACATTTACAAATGTAAGTGAGCTGTATCTTTGTGCAATGTGAACGAATCTGTCCCTGAAACGTCTCACATGTGCACATGCGCACATTCTGATGTGCTGTTTAGCTCCTGATATTGCAGAGAAGAGATGGTAAAATCTAACGTCAGCTAGTGTTAGCTTATAGCCTAGTGCGGGGCCCCGTGAGCATCCATGTCTTTTGTTTCATCACTATGCAGTTTGATGAGATTGAGTTCCTCTTCTGCTGACTCTGGTACAGAGTCTGAATATGATGAACTGCACTCCAATATCAACAACAACTACATCCTCCTGAAGTCAGCATCACATTTTACTTAGTAGTGGCACAACATTTGATTAGAGCTGCCTCCAGTGGGCTGGTTTTTGTAAATTACGGAAGGGTAAAATTAATTTAGGGGGGTTTCTGGCGCACACACACAATAAAGGCAATAAAGCTATATATTAGTGCATCTACAAAAAAAAAAAATTAAAAAGTTGCTTTATTTCAGTAATTCAGTTCAAAATGTGAAACTCATATTATATAGATGTATCACACACAGAGTGAAATATTTTAAGCTTTTATTAATTTTATTGTGAATGATTATGGCTTACAGCCAATGAAAACCCAAAAATCAGTGTTAAACATAAGTTAATTTTGCATTTCATTTGAAAAACATAGTATCAGAGTCTGGAGGAAGAGTGGAGATACACACAGTTCAAGCTGCTTGAGGTCTAGTGTGAAGTTTCTACAATCAGTGATGGTTTGTTTGGAGAGACATGTCATCTGCTGGTGTTGATCCACTGTGTTCTATCAAGTCCAAAGTCAGTGCAGTGTTTTTCTGTGCAGTGTTAATGCGGATTTCATTTTCCAGCAGGACTTAGCCTAATGCCCGCATTGCTAAAAGTATCAATTGGTCTTATATAATATTCTAATTTTCAGAGACACTGATTTTTGGGTTTTTATTGTCTGTAAGACAATCATAAACAATAAAAGAAATAAACTCTTAAAATAGATCACTCTGTGTGTAATACATCTATATAATATATGAGTTTCACATTCTGAACTGATTCACTAAAATAGATAACTTTTGAATTATATAAAAAAAATTGTATAAACATTTGGTCAAACAAAAGGAAGAAACAAATAAAAGAACCACCTTGTGGACGAACTGCTCCACGCGCGTCTGCAGCCCCCACACCTCGAACTTCACAGTCACCAGCTTATAAGAGCACATGATTGGGTCCTGCGTGTCCCTCCAGCCCTCCTGCAGCAAGCCTCGTGCTGTTTTCTCCGACTTAAAGTAGCGCAGGTCCTGGAGGGGTAGAACAGTGGGCAAAAAACAGCTCAGTAACGATTCCCACCCAGGAGTCTACCCCCCACCCCATACCCTCAGGATCGATACAGACACTTCCCCTCACGAGCCTCAGCCTGGTTCTCGTTCTGCATTCAGGCTGCATCTGTACTCTATTTGGACGTGCATTTGGAGAGTTTCTTTAATGATGTATCTCACAGCATATCACCATCCATTACAGTCTCCTTGAGCAATGAAGGGACCATCCATACACTCTGAATGACAATGAGGCCTTACGTCAGTCTCTGATCTATAATTAATGGCAGCGCTCATCGGAAGGCGTTTTGCGGGACGACTCGTGGAGAGGCACAATAAGAGGTCCCTCTTTATCTTCATCTCGCAGGCTGCTATTAATCAAACATTTTCTTTTAAGCTAATGAGAGCGACTCGCATGTTTGGGAAGACAGATTGCCTTTAATAGGAAAGTGCGTCACACTGCACTGCCAATCAAATTCCAGCTGGTTAAAATGTGAACAATGCAGTTTTAGGAGGCAAGAAAAAAAATCTTTACATTCTTTGTAAACAAATGTCTTAGAGGGTAAACACAGTTAGGCTACACTTATGTTCAGCCTACCAGCCCACTATAAAGCGCACTTAAAATACTTTTTTTTAATTTTCCCAAAAATTGTCAGTGCTCCTTTTAATCCAGTGCACCTTTTATATGAATTTCACTGGTCAATGTTGTAAGGAGCAGTTAAGCCAATCTGCTAAAGTACAGCTTTATACAGGAGTTTCAGTTTAGTTCTCCAGCAGTATTAGCATTACCCGCTAAGCAATAGCCTGTAGCCTGCTGCTAACCCAGGCTAGCACTGCTGGAGCAGCATTAGCATTACTAGCAGTGCTAGCCAGAGGTGAGTATTATTAGCCGGCAACCTGCTGCTAACCCAGGCTAGCTAATTATTGCACGTTTAATGTGTTAAAACAAGCTATGTGGGATGAACCGCTAGCTAATATTAGAATGGTTTACCAGAACACTTAAGGTTCCTCAGTGTAGCGTTGTCGGGCGGCAGTTACGCAGCATTAGCGGTTAGCTACTAATACTAATGCTCCAGCTTTATTGGAAATCAAGCAATCTAAGCTTACTGTAAATAAACGGAAGTGCTTTACTCACCCAAATAAACAGTTTTCAGGAGAGAAATCTGTGTAGACTAACATCCAGCACTCATTTGACTTGTTTGACTCGTCAGAAAATGTTTTTTTTAGGAATTGACTTAACTTAGCTTAGCTTTACAGTTTTTCCACTGGGGGGCGAGACCTGCTGAATTAGAAGGGAAACATAGCGACACCCCTGCACTTGTTTCTAACAAGTGCAGCTTAAAATGGACGTTATAATCCGGTGTGCCTTGTGTATAAAAATAGTTATAGTGCATACTTATAATTGTACTTATAAATATACTTGAATTTTGATAGTCGGACAGCAGTAAAAAAGAAGAAAAAAACAGATTTTTGCAAATCTGGTCTAAAGCACATTGTTTAAAAGTTGACTACAATTTGCACAGATGCATCTCAGGTACCATTCACACCAGGGTAAGCCGATCGCAACTGACAGTCAAAATCAATAGCCGTTCAAACCTGGCATTCCTTTTTTTTGGCACAGTGTCCTCAACCCAAATGTAGATAAATTACTATAGTACAGCTATAGTCAGAGGATTGCATGTGCAGATTCTGGGTACAAGTAAACGCAATTTTACTGAAAGCAGAAGTGTTCGCTGCTTCCTAAACACTACAGTAAATAGAGCATTTAATGAGCTCTTTTACTGATTCACTCTTTTATTGAATTATGTTTTCACATACAGGCAGACTGGCTCAAACCCCATTCACTCTGTCCACCTCTGTTTACCACTTTTCATTAACGCTCTTATGAGCTAATACCTGGCAGCAGCACAGGCCAACTGACGTCAGCTTTTCATTCAGGGCTTCTTTAAAAGGCTTTACTCTCTCTAAGAAAATTAATTAACAAATAAATACAGCTAGTTTAAGATTATGAAACACTTAATACACTTAATAATAATTATTAAGTAATTAAAATACACTTTAAGAAATAGTCCAGTTTTTTTTCTGAGGGGAAACTGTGATCTTTAACAGCATTTGCTTAGTATGTAAATAGTAAGTAAGTCAATGAATTACTAGCAAATTCATAACTTTTTAAAAATCTTAATTTAGAAGGCCGATTACCCATTAGCATCTCAACTTCAACCCTGTCAAGCCCCGCTGTCACATCAATCACAGCAAACTGGCTCCAACTCTGCAAACAGATCCAACTCTGATCTTCTCACCTGAAGATCACTCAATCTCTGCACGGATTTCGCAGTGTCTCTCTGACATATCCTCATGGATGAGGGAGCATCACCTTCAATTAAATCTCTCAAAGACTGAACTTCTGGTTATACCAGCAAAACCATCTTTTCAACACAAATTCTCTATAAGTATCGACTCTCTCTCTCTCTCACCGACAAAGGTTGCTAGGAACCTGGGTGTTATGGTTGATGACCAACTCTCCTTCACGCACCATGTGGCCTCAGTTGCTCGGTCCTGCCGCTTTGCGCTCTATAACATCCGAAAAATTAGACCGTTCCTGACGCAACAGGCCACCCAACTCCTGGTGCAAGCGGTCGTCATCTCACGCCTCGACTACTGCAATGCCCTGCTAACTGGCCTCCCGGCCTGTGTAGTAAAACCACTCCAGATGATCCAGAACGCAGCAGCACGTCTGGTCTTCAACCAGCCAAAACGGGCACATGTCACCCCGCTGCTCATTGAGCTCCATTGGCTACCAGTTGATGCTCGCATCAAATTCAAAACTCTTACAATCGCCTACAAGGTGATGTCAGAACAGGCTCCTTCCTACCTGCACTCGCTCCTGAAGGCTTACGCTACCTCCCGGCCGCTGCGCTCCTCCAGTGAACGTCGCCTCGCTTTGCCAAACATTCACACAAAGCAATCCAGACTGTTCTCATACAGAGTTCCCCAATGGTGGAACAAACTACCCTCCACTACCAGATCAGGAGAATCTCTCGCTATCTTTAAGAAACTCCTGAAGACAGAGCTCTTCAAAGAGCACTTACTCTCTTAACACCTCTAACACACTAACTACTTCTAACCTCATTTCCTTCTTCCTCTCCTTCACTCCTCTATCCTATTATTCCCCTTTGTCCTCCTTTTATCCCTATCCAAAGATGTTTTTCCTTTAAACTTATTTTACATTGTACTTGACTATTGTAAGTCGCTTTGGACAAAAGCGTCTGCCAAATGTAATGTAATGTAATGTAATGTAATGTAAAAACATCCGAAGTTGCAGGTACCCTCGGACCTGGACCCCCCCAGGATAATAGAACTTTAATAGAACTTTGCCTTTTGCAATAATTTAGTCTAAAATCACTATTACAAACTGTACAGTGGGCAAGACTTTCATTGTTTTTTACTTTTACCAGACATGGATATACTTTAGAGTAGTCAGACGTGAAATGAGTTTTGATGGGAGCCGTGATGTTCCTTTCTCTTACTCACTAAACGCATCCCGCATCCCGTCCAGGAGGTGAAAATAACACTGCCCGCCCACACTAAAAACAGATTGGCTGACTCACAGACTCTTTGTAAAGAACAGGCCAATCAGAACCCTCTCTGTTTTGCATGTGCTTCATGAATATGCACGAGGGGATGCCCTTTTTCTCCCTGTCTTTTTCTTTTTCACATACATGATTGGGTAAAAAAGTCTGTATCAGGGTGTCGTTTTTTTATATAATATGCAGTAGATTCCTGCAACTTCCGGGAGACTTGGGAAGTCTGAGCCTGACTTTTAGCATCATAAATGACTGTCTCCAAATGTCAATACTTTTGCAATTTTATGCATAAAATATTTAATTTTTTATTGGGGTTGGGAGGTAAACTGCACTCGTCCTGCACTCTGTCATGTTGCATGCACAGTTCTGTGTGGTTGGTCTCTGCTTTGTCTCTTGGGAAATATCCACAGGGCGGGACTAACCCGCATGCCCACAGAGTAACTTCCTTTTCTGCTCAGGATGCCTTTACTGTACTACTTGACTGAAGGTGCTTTCACACCTGCCTCATTTGTTCTGGACTTTTGGACTTTTCAGTTTGGTCCGAACATAAGTAGCAGGTGTGAAAGTTGCCGCAAACCACGGTCCGGACCAAAGAACCCGATTTTGGTCCAACCAAGAGAGGTGGTCTCGGTCCGGATCTTCTGAACCATGGTCCGGTTTGCCTGCAGTGTGAAATTGCTTTTCTGGATGGTTCAAACTTTCAGACTAATTACAGGAAGCTGAGCAGGCGTTCCTCAACAACGGCAGCAGAAGAAGAAATATAAGCGGAAAAGCAGGAAAAATGAGGCGTGGAAGCAATGGGGCGAGGAGGAGACGAAATGTTTAATCGAAATTTGGTACGATGAACATGTGAAAAGTGACTGAAGTTGCTGCTGCTGCTGGTATAAAAACCACAATAGCAGCACTACTATGGAGACGAAATGAATCTCTTTATTCATTTTATCCTTATCCTGGAAAGTCTTCCCGCCGAAAGAACCACCTGCTGAATAGTCAACACGCCAACGTCAGACGCATGTCCTTCTAAAACCAATCAGCCTCAAGTTAAGGAAAACGCATCGATACGTAAGTGATGATAAAAGGATGTGGGACTATCACACAAAGGTCTTTGGTGCGCTCCATAACTCCCTAAACTGCAGTGTGAAAACTAAAATAAGCGGACCAACTATATACAATGTATCAAACACATGAACCTTGGTTCGGACCACGGTCCAGACTTTCAGGTGTGAAAGCACCCATAGAAGCAAGGTGTTTACTGCAATATATTAATATGTTTAAAATGTCAGACTCAGCACCACTAACAAAGAAGGTGTTTTGTCTGATAAAGGATACAGCTGAGTGTTTGTTGGTAAGACTAGGGTGTGTCTGGGGAGTATGGCAGGACTTGAGTGATCACTTCATCACCAGATTACAGAAGAGAAGTGACGCTTTCCCCACAGACTCTAATAATCGATCAGTGCTCTCACAGCCTCGGCAAGAACAGAGTGCTGCCTGAGCAAGAGCCAAGACAGCCATCCATTCACTCAGAGAGATACAGGGAGAGAGAGACAGGCAGCCTGTAAAGCTATGGGATAGCTGTCTTCAGAAGCCAGTTGATAAAGATGTTGTGGCAGCCAGATCTGAGGGTTCTGTGTGTGTGTGTGTGTGTATGTGTGTGTGCGCACTTATAGCAATGAACAGCAGCAGCAACACCTTCCTCCCACCAGTGTCTGAAATGACAGGGACACATGTTCCGCTAGATGAGAACCAGCAACCCATTATAGAGAAACTAATTTAATATCAAGGCCAAAACGCTCACGTCTCGCTTTTCTGCTTCTGGGAGAAACAAACATGTTGCGCCCAAAAATGAACATGAAATGGCCGAGACGCGACTACAGAGTGACAAATCATTACAGTGTGCCTCGGAGGATGAATTGATTCAGCGAGGCTAATGTAGCTCACGAGTAATGGAAGTTTAGAGCAAACTGTAGGCACTTGCCTCAAACTGTATCGAGCCGTACATTAGCCTCAAATAGACTGGTGGCCATGTTTTGTAGTACTGCCTGACATACTTTCACATATCAGTGCTGTCCAATGAAAAAGAAGTATTGCTATTTTTTAGTTTACTAGATAATTTGAACAGACAAACTGTCCCTTATATTGTGCCAAAATGTCATAATGAACGGATCAATAAAAATACTTAAAAAATGACCTGAAATAAACTCTTTTTACATTGACATCCATTGAAGATTTAGAATGTTTTTTTTTTCTCTCTCCTTTAAAGTTGCTGTTTGGGAGATACCTGTTTTTCAATGAAAAGTGATGATATACAGTTCCCTCCAAATTTTTTGGAGCAGTGAGGCCCATCCCTTTATTTTTGTTATAAATTTGAGACAATGAGAAAAACATAATAAAAAATGTAGCTTTTATCTCTAGGTATTTTCATTTGGATTTAGAAGATTTTGAAGAAGCACCTTTTATCTGAACCAATCCATTTTTTGTAACGTGACTGTCAGGTGTGTTATGTTGCCCAGGTGTGTCCTAAAACATTGATTATTCATACATACAATAAACAGCGCCATATGTCTATGATCAGTTTCAGATTTGGGTTTTGTCTGTGCAGACTGTGCTTGAATATTGGCCATAGCCAGTGTAACCATTTGGAATATTTCTGAAGAAGAAAGTCTTCACTGGTGTACTAACTAACAGCATTCATGAAATGAACACCTCGCCAACATTAACTGGGTTCTGTTTACAAAATGCGTGCCCAGTGTGACCAGAGTAGATCCAATTTTACATTCCCATATTAAAAAAACCTTAAATTTATCTGGTTCTGTGAGATCTGTAATAATTTAGGGAAACTGTGGGGCTTCTTAAGTTCCAGTAACAGCTCTATTAGAATATTTGAAAATGTGAAGGACTGTTTAAACCACAAGGAAACTGTGGTTTAAACAAGGAAATTGTAAGGGTGCCCTCACCTACATGTGAATAAACACAAGCAGAGAAAGTAAGAAATAGAGAGAGAGAGAAAAGCCAAAATCCAACCTAGAATACACATTACCACAGAACCACTCTGCTGATTTGTCTAGAACCAAATCCACATCACTCTCTATATAAATCCAGTCAGCACTATCTGAAAGGCACTGAACACTGAGGCAGTCTGCTCTCTTACCTCTGACTCTTTGTAGTAGCGCTCGGGGATCTCATCATACGCAATGTCGATGAAACACATTTCGGTGTCCTCGTCTCTCGGTTCCCCATCAAAGATCTGGAGCAGAAAGAGGAGGGTGAGGAACAGTCTTTCAGTAGAGCAGCAGAGCAGCAGCAGTGCACCTGTACAGGAGCGTGGACTACTGGCTTCAAAATCAGCATTCACATTTCACCAATCAGGTTGTGAGAGAAATTTGATTATATTGAAGTATTGTGATATTTTGTCTTGAAAAACTCCATACATTTTCAAACGCAGTATCGATTTATTAATTAATAGTTAACGTAAGATTGGTGGTAGACAGTGGTTAATTTTGTGTTGGGTTTAAACTCTGCCCACTAGACTGCAGCGTTGTCCTCAGATCCCACTGTTTTGATTGAATAAAAAGTAAACTTTTATATATTGTATACTGTTGTGCAATATATTGCTTTGTGCCTTGCTAAACTATGTTGAAGTAAATCAACAACAGAAGCCACATTTACCTTCATTTAATGTATGGATTTAGTTGTTTTACATTGTGCCCAATGCTGATACAGACTCAATTATGTTATTCTGTTAGATCTGCTTTAGATAAGAGGTTCTCAATCTTTTCCAACTCAAGGCTTATTTGCTATTGTGTGCGTATTTTATTTCTTGTGAAAACGTGCAAATTGGAGCCGGAAACAATTGCTTAAGGGTCTCATTCCACTAAAATCCACTTTTTCTTGTTCTTTCTAAAATATAAAATAAATAAAATAAAATAAAAGGCGATATGTCTGTGTGTATGTACAGAAACACTGGAGAATTTTTTTTACAAAAAAAAAAAAAAAAAAAAAGCTCACGACATTACTAGACTGTTTAAAATCAATGAAAAAAAAAAACGATTAAATAAGACCTTTAAAAAAAAAATGGCCAATTTTATTTCAAATCATTAAAAATGTGTAAATATGTAAAAGAAACAGCGAAGCCAAAGTTCCCCTTTTAGCTGTAAATCCTACAAGAACAGTATTAAACATACAAGTGTCTCGTTTTTCTCACCTACTCGTTCATGATTTAGGGTGTACTCGCACTAGGCAATCCGTGCCGTGCCGGGCATGTATTTCTAAGTAAGTTAAAGTGAATTATCTCAGTTTTTTGCGCGCTCCTGAAAGGGGGTGCATTTCCTGGTGGGGGTGATGAATTCGGCACAACACCGGTAAGCCCACTGAGCAGTGAGTGAGGTAAGCGTGCTCGGGCACGCATTGTTTAAACGCAGTGTGAGTGCAGGCCAGCGGGGAGTGGGCAGAATGTGTTGTGTGAGTACACCCTTAAAGTGCAGACACCGGCACACTACAGACTACTGTCTCCTCCTCTTGAGGACAGACCTGTGGACCACTAGAGGTTACTTCACAGCCCTCTGGTGATCCACGGCACCACAGGTTGAAAAACCCTGCCTTAGACTGTGACAAAATCAATTTTTTTTTTAAATTACATCAAAAGATACACATATAGAGCTGTCAAAAATAATATCCAGGAAAGTTCTGGGTTACTGTTTATGTGTACAAGGTAGTTTAGATGCTCATCATCGTAGCATTAAAGGAAAAAAGAAGTACTAGTAGTACTAGTAGTCTTAACACTTTTCCCACCACTAGGAGGAGCTGTGGGTTTCCGAATGAGCAGCTGTGCAAGACGGTGTAAGTAGATACAAGTCTACTCTATTGCATAAGCTGGAGATTTCTCACTCCTGCTCTCGCTCATGTTGAGCCTCCTGAGTGTTCTCAGCCTCACAAAAGCTTTAATGGTTTGAGAGCGTGCCTCTGCACCAAAGAACCGGCGAGAACTCTGCTCTCCCTGCTCTCTTCACCCATCAACAGCAACAGCAACAGCAGCAGCAGCAACCGACAGACGCTCTGAGCCACTGGAGCCCGTTATCAATACAGATCAACAGCGAGACGCTGGGGTCAGAGTAAAAAAAAAAACATATATTAATACAGAAACTGCAAAGAATAGAGTGTACCAGTGTATTAAAAGGGGTCTAGAGGCTGAGAGAAATGTAACGAAAGGATGAACGATCTTGGCTTAATGGAGAGAAAAAATGGAGAGAAGGGTCACTCTGTATTAAGGAGACCAAGGCCAAGGATGTGCAAACAGGGCTGACTGACAGGAAGGAGGTGAATAAACTTCTATTAGGGGAGCTGTATAGATTATATAGGA
Organism: Astyanax mexicanus; assembly: GCF_023375975.1. NCBI lineage: Eukaryota > Metazoa > Chordata > Actinopteri > Characiformes > Acestrorhamphidae > Astyanax > Astyanax mexicanus. Next base: position 32,577,876 of record NC_064426.1, on the reverse strand, counting down.
GAGAGAGAGAAAGAGAGAGATATAGACAAGATAAGTAGAGTAATCAAGGGAGTAACAATAGGATAAACATAAACGACAGTAATTTACTGCACCTTAATCCCACTAAACATCCTTACCTCTAATCTCTTTAATCTAGCTCATATTACAAGGTTGCACTTATCGACCACACACACACACACAGAGCGCAGAGCGTGAGAAATAAAGCTGCAGTAATAAAGAGCAGCTCTACCGCCAGAGAACACGCTGTTCCCACACGTACAGCCTTTATATCACACACAGCCATGACCTTCAATTCAACGCTGAGAGCCTAGCTTAACATAAACACAGTTCAAAGCAGGACATGCAGTGGCTGATGGCACTGAGTAGATTGTGATAAAAGATGATAAAAAAATGAAAAGATCACAATTTAATGCTTTTTTAAGACCTTAATAAATATATTTAAGACCCAGAAATGTAGTCATAATCCTTTTAATTCTCTCCCCTGTAACGTTAGATAACTTTCTGTTAACGTTAGCATGTTAGGTAGCTAACTCGTCGCTAATGTTAGCTAGTTCTCCACTAACCTTAGTTCTATCCCTGGTAACGTTGGCTAGCTCGTTTAAGCTAGCTAAAGTTAGCATGTGAGCTAGCTTGATGCTAATGTTAGTTAGCTTGCTGCTTACGTTAGTATGTTAGCTAGCTCACCACTAATGTTAGCTGTTAGCTAGCTCTCCGTTAATCTTAGTTGTCTCCCTGGATTAAATGTTTACGCTAGGCCGCTGTGTTTTTCCACCGGTATTAGGCCTAAATGCACCACCTGAAAATGTAATATCTAAAGTAATTTTACAGTAAATTTAAGACAATTTCTGCTAACGTTAGTATGTTAGCTAACTCGTTGCTAATGTTATCTAGTTCTCCATTAACCTTAGTTCTATCCCTGGTAACGTTAGCTAGCTAGTTTAAGATAGCTAAAGTTAGTATGTGAGCTAGCTTGATGCTAATGTTAGTTAGCTTGCTGCTCACATTAGTATGTTAGCTAACTCGCTGCTAATGTTAGCTAGCATTCTGCTAACCTTAGTTCTATCCCTGGTAACATTAGCTAGCTCGTTTAAGATAGCTAAAGTTAGTATGTGAGCTAGCTTGATGCTAATGTTAGCTAGCATTCTGCTAACCTTAGTTCTATCCCTGGTAACATCAGCTAGCACGCTTTAGCTAGTACGTTAGCCAGGCTAGTTTGCTGCTAATGTTAGCTAGCTCTTCGTTAATCCTAGTTGTCTCCCCCGATTAGATGTTTACGATAGGCCACTGTGTTTTTCCACCGGCATTAAATGCACCACTTGAAATTGTAATACCTGAAGTAATTTTAACTCTCTTCTGGGTGGCAAAAGAGCTAGCATGGTTTGCGAATAGTGCTAATGCTGCTCCAGCAGTGCTAGCCGGGGTTAACAGCAGGCTACAGTCCGATATACTCATCTCTGAGTGGGGTAATGCGAATACTGCTCCAGTTTTGGAGCTGAGGAACTAAACTCAAACTGTATGCTCGGCACGCTGTATAACACTGCATTTTAGCAGAGTGGCTTTCCTAATTCAAATTTTTAAGGATTTTAAGTGCGCCTTTCAGTGTGAAAAATAATTAATTTTTTTTCATTTTATTTCATATTTTTATTATTTTACTAAAACCCATGCCTCAAGTAAACAGTACAGGCAGGGATGATCAGTATAAGGAGCCATATCTAGCCTTATCAAATCTAGGATGTTTCAGTAAACTATTCAGCAGATGCAGTGGCCATTAGTGGTTTGTCCCTTCAGCCTTATTGAAAAAATAATTGCAGCCCATATAAATAATTGTGACCAACTCCAATAATTGTGGTTAGGTAATTATGCAATAATTGTGATAATTCCACCAGCTACAATAGTCAGAGCAGGACACTACAAAGATGTCAAATACAGAACGAGATTCAAGGCTATTAAAGACAACAAAAGTCCTCATGTCTAACGAACATCAATGATGTAAAACTACTGTGTGAACCACAATCCAGAGGTGTGTGCCTGATGAATAATAATAAATAATACATGTCCTTATATAGCCAGTGTACAGAAGGTGAGGTGTTCCTTACATGAGTGTGAGGAACACACAGTCCAGACAGTTCAACACCTTTATTAGTGACTGTACGTCTCAGGCTGGAAGTAGGCCAGGCCTATCGGAAAGAGCAGTTCTGCCGAAACTCACTTCAGGACGAGGAAAAAGCGTAATGAATAATTCCCAGACTCCGCTACACATCCACTCACATCTCCTGCCTGAGACGGTTTCCATAGCAATGGCAAAGAAGAAAAAAACTAACAAATATTAAAATAAGGGCGAAGAAAAACATTACGATCCGAAGTCGGATTTTTTCAATATTTAATGAGCTAATATTTCATATCTCAAACCGTGTTAAAAGGGGTTTCATTTGCTTTTCATTAAAGTGCTATTAAGCAGGGGACAGCACCAGGTCCCTCTTCAGGCTACGGGGAGTCATAAGCTCAGTGAATCAGTGAACAGTGAACAAAGATAGTGATACACTGGCAGAGTGGAGCAGAGCGGAGCAACTAAAGCATATAAAGTAGCCTATTTCCCCCAGATAAAGAGCTGAGAAAGACTTTATTCAGCTCTAAATCTTACTCTACTGATGTTTCTCTCACTCTGTCTCTCACACCCACACTATGGCACTTTTTAAACAGGATAGGGCGTCTTAAACTGCCTATTTAGAGTGCTGTTGTCGGTGGGGTTGTTGGTAGCTGCTGAAAGTAACTAATAAAGTAACTTGAAAATAACTTAGTTTTAAAATAAAGTAATCCATAAAGTAACTTAGTTACTGTTTAAAGGAGTAATCAGAAATCAGTAATCAAAGTAACCATGCCATAACTGGAAAAATATAACCCAAGTAAATACAAATATCATTTCATTTATTAAGAAAAAATATCCACACCAACTTGGCTATAAGTGATATAAATTGGTTGCGTCACCCTGTCAAGGAGTCTTTCACATCTCTGTGGGGGAATTTCGGACCACTCTTCTTTTTTGAATTGTTTTGATTCACTCACACTAGAAGGTTTTCCGGCATGAACAGCCTAAGATCATGCCACAGCATCTCAATCAATTAGATTTTGTCTAGACCACTCTGAGCCATTCAATGGTGGACTTGCTTGTGTGACTTGGATCATTGTCCTGCTGCAGAACCCAAGTAAGCCTGAGCTTGAGGTAACAAGCTGATGGACATGTATTCTCCTTCAGGATGTTCTGGTAGAGAGCAGAAATCAAGATTTCATCAATTAAATACATTTGTCCAGGTCCTGAAGCAGCAAAGCAGCTCCAGATCACCACACTACCACCACCATGTTTGACTCAGTATTATGTTCTGAAAAGCTGTGTTATTTGGATATTTCTGGTTGGTGGACTGTTCTCTGTCCAGCAGTGACACTGAGGTGTTTAAAAACTCCAGCAGCACTGCTGTGTCTGATGTCCAAATGTTTGCATGCCACTGTATGTGTGTGTATCCTCATGTGATGCCGATTTTCTAGAAGACGTATCACACCCCAACCTCCTTCCTACACACACACACACACTCACACAAATACCACTTGGACTTACTTACATTGTCATTGCTACCATTGTTGTCCTCATACTTTGTCTCTATGTGGATGGAGAACTTTGGCAAGAAAGAGCACTGTAGAGAAAACAAAGCAGAAACAAATGAACAGAATAATTACAGTGCAGATTACTTTCAAGCTGTGGAAGATTAAACACAAGCAACACTTTTTTTTATACACAATATGTTCAAAAGTATCCAGACACCTTTTGTATAAAGTGGATTTAACTGCTTTACAGCTGTTTTGCTGACACAGGTGTTCTAATACATACAAAGAGCTTCTGTGATCTCCACAAAAAAGCATTACCAATAGAAAGGGACCACCGCCATGCTTTAATAACACGTGTCAGGGGTGTGTGTGGGGGTTTATAAAGCAACCAGTGAAGCTGCATTCCCTGGCAAGATAGAGCTTTACAGAATACATTTAAAGATGATGCTGAGTGCTGTTTGTGATTAATAGGACATTAAAATCTGAATGACTGAATATGATTAAACCCTCACAGCAATGGTTTAACACCCTTAAACCTGTCTGAGAATAATAGAAATAATTATAACAATAATAATCTTTATTTTTCCATTAGGTGTGGGTGATATGGCCCTAAAATAATATCACAATATTCATGGTATTTTTGCAATAGCAATACTCTTGTGGATATGACAAAACACTGAATAAAAGAATACAGTACTGCAGCCAAATGAAAATTAAATTGTATTATTGCATACGATAAGATATGGCACACCCCTTACTGAGATACTTAAAAAATACAAGAATTTTATCAGATTTGTAACAGAATCAATGATCCAGAATGATGGCATGATACTAATAATAATGCACTCCAAATATCTCCATATATCCAGGATTATTAAAGTAAAATAAATTATACTGGACAGATATAATCTGTCTCTAGTAGATATATAATGGGAAATGAGAACAGTGTGGATTTTTATTTTGCTAAAAGCAGCAAAAAAAAAAAAAAAAGGAACCCTGATGCGATAATTAGGGAGGGGTGTTATGGCACAATATTTCAGGGTATAATATTGTTCACGATATTCTAAAAATATTGGTGATATTATTGTGTACGATACAATATGGCACACCCCTGCTTTCAATGCACAAATGCAACCCACAAAACAGAAAGAAAAAAAAACATTGCAGTCATCTCATCATACAATATACAATATATGAATTGAAAAGCAAAAATTACAAAATAATAATGTTTACCCTATGAAAATGCTAATACAAACCTTTTGAAAATGCAGAAGAGCTTCCCAAAGCTTTGGGCTATAATGGCTGAAAGCAGCCTCTCCAAATCTCAGCCGAGTTTTGGGAACTACCAGCAGATTAATTTGAAAAGACCAGTTTCAAAATCAGCGCTTAAGTCTAGTAAGACAAGGACAGAAATATTGCCCTCATCTCTATTCAGTCTAATCAAAACAGTCAAAACACACAAAAGAAGCCTGTGTATGTGAAGAATAAATGTGAAGAATAATTAAAGCACCAGGTTTGCCAGTATCAGCAACAACGACGTGAGGAGCAACTATTTTGTCAAAAAATATTTTGTTAATATTTACAGGCTCAAATTATCTCAATTTTACCATTTTCTCAGAAAACAATAGGAAACCTTTTCCAATAATCTTTCAAATAAATAACTGTCAGATAAAATATTATTGAATGCAGTGACATCACCAAGGCAACGATGTCCTGCTTCAGGACCACGGAGAGCAACGTGCATTCCAGAGGCATTCCAGTGCTGTTTTCTATAGACCACTGTGCATCAACACAGTCACTGATACATACAGTATTACACCCATATTAGCTGGCTATCAGTATACATTGGTGGATTATCTTTCAATAACACTGCATTGTTCATCTGGAGGTGATGCAATAAACATAATCATATAAACAATAAATTAAGTCATTATTTTATTCCATTTCCACTTTTTTTTTAATTAACACATCTTAAACCAATCTAGTGTCCCCAATAGTGACCCTTATACACAGCTATTTTCCTATGTTTTGTTAAAAATATCGTTTCTATCTTAAACAGTTCAGCAGGTTTTTATCCTGTGTTTTGAACACATGCAAATACTTCTCTGTTATTTCATCCAGGTTCATATTTTGTTGTGCATTCCTTGATTTGTGCATTCAGTGCATCTCACAAAAGCAAAAAACAAAAAAAAAAAAACAAAAAAACAAACAAACACTGTAATCTGGAAGTTAACAGGAAGAAAATAAGTCAGGACTAAACAGAACACTGAACATGAATCAACCGATAGAAACACAGCAATCACAGAAGTTTTGAAACAGAGCTTGATGAACAAGCAAGAGTGGCTACAAATCAACAAGACTAGACACCTGGAAAAAACTCCTGGAACATGAGGGAAAAGAATACTAATAAAAAAGTGGAGCTAGAAAAGGAATCTGAGAAGGGCAAGTTTATTCCAATTTTGTTTCAATGGAAACGAATATACTGCATCTACGCCAATAGGTGTGGTCATGATGTGGGGTGTATTCAGGTAAATTTCTGGCTTATTGCTATCTTGGCAACGGAAAACACAGGTGCGCCACTCACTGAAAACAACCTAGTTAGATGCCAACAGTCAGAAGCTCATTGCTATCTTGCCAACACCAGCTAAGAAGGTTTGGACAGTGCACCATTGAAATAGCAACATGCCAAAATCCGAGCACACCTTCCTGTTAAAGGGAATGGTAAGTGACATGCTGATTGGTTTATTTCATGTTAAGCTTTATTAAGATTTTATTAAGAGAATTAGTATATACTTTTTGCATGTTTCGAGCCATGCAAGATGTACTTCAAAACAAAAATATGATAGCAAAGACACACTGACATGCCCTAAATCAAGCTGTACATTGAACAGTTGATGGCTCACCTATAGAAAGCTAAGAAAGGGCTGCAAGACTTTGAGTCATCAGATCACTGTACTCCACACACTTATCAGAACTTATCAGTGACACCTACTCGTGATTTATAAAATCAATTGGTGTCATGCGTTTCACGAAACACTCACAAGAACTGATGGGATGCTGAGCAATTCTACATTACATTACATTACATTTGGCAGATGCTTTGTCCAAAGCGACTTACAATAGTCAAGTTCAAAAGTAATAGAAAAAGGTAAAACATCTTTAGATAGGGCTTAAAGGAGGTCAAAGGGAAATAAAGGGATAGAGGAGTGAAGGAGGGGAAGAAGGAAATGAGGTTAGAAGTAGTTGGTGTGTTAGAGGTGTTAGGAGAGTACGTGCTCTTTGAAGAGCTCTGTCTTCAGGAGTTTATTAAAGATTGTGAGAGATTCTCCTGATCTGGTAGTAGAAGGTAGTTAGTTAGAGGTGTAAGGAGAGTAAGTGCTCTTTAAAGAGCTCTGTCTTCAGGAGTTTATTAAAGATAGTGAGAGATTCTCCTGATCTGGTAGTAGAAGGTAGTTTGTTCCACCATTGGGGAACTCTGTATGAGAACAGTCTGGATTGCTTTGTGTGAATGTTTGTTTGGTAAAGCGAGGCGACGTTCATTGGAGGAGCGCAGCGGCTGGGAGGTAGCGTAAGCCTTCAGGAGTAATCAGTGCAGGTAGGAAGGAGCTGTTCTGTCATTACCTTGTAGGCGATTGTAAGAGCTTTGAATTTGATACGGGCATCAAAATTCTACCAAAATTGATGTCCACAACATATTTAAATATGGAAGAGACAATGTAAAAAGACCGGTTAGTAAAACTCAACCCTCCACTTTCTTCTCATCACTTTGTACATTGCACACTAATTGGTTGCAGGTATTTGAAAGATGTCTCTCAGGGGCTTGTGAGGCACTGGTGATTATATAGCTCTGTATTGGTTCACTCCAAGCAAGTGCTAAACAAAAGCAGCCCTGTCTCTGACCTTGGGTTTCCGATCTCCGAAAAAAACAAGCCTTTTTTTAAGACTGCAACATGAAAATCTATATTACAATCCTGTACATACCCCAGCTGGCCACCAACGTCAATAGACTTCAATTGTAGGTTCAATGTTGTTCATGACGTGAGATGACAAAACCTTAACGTCAGGAAAACGTCTAACTAATTCAGTTATGTGCCTGTAGGGGTGAACCTGCCAGTAGATTTCTAATTTAACTGAAATAGGCTTTATATTGGAGACATTTAATCAACAAAAGATGATTATAAAAAAAAACTCAGACACACAGTTCATTAATAAAAATTGTTCTTAAATAAAAATGTTCTACTTCATTTTCCAGTACAGACAGAATGTAAAGATTGTGTGCAGATCCCTCCAAAAACATTTTTTTTTTTCAAGTCTGCAACTTGAAAATCAGCATTAAAATCCTGTAGTGTCCCAGCTGGCCACCAACGTCATTAGACGTTAATTTCAGGTTGAATTAGTGCTGGGCGATATAACGATATTGATTTGTTTCGCGATAATTTTTCCCTCGATGACGATGATAAGCCTGTGCAATAGAATTCGATAAACATTCATTTCCATTTCCGTCTAAGTGGCGCGGCAAACAACGAAAACACAACGTGTAATCAATCCAGAAGACGCTGGAGCAAATTAATAAATAGTTAAGAAAATTGTAATAGTTATTCTCATGCATGCAACAAAAAACCCTAAAGAATAGTGGAGTATGGCCCGACACACGCAAACAACCATAGTGTTTGTACTTTGGGAATAAACGGCCGCACTGTTCAGCACGTTTTAAATAAATTTTAAGTAAATTTTAAGCACTAAATGTAATTAATTCAATTTATATTAGGACCTCGGGGCAGGTGCTGCAAAAATGTGTATGTGGGGCGCGGATTAAAGGAAGAGGTTTTTTTGCGGAGCGGTAACAGGACAAAAACACCTTAAGAATGATGTCTAAATGACTTTCCTCTAATCTAATATAATTTAACATGGTTTAAGGATATAAAATAATTTCTAAACAAACGAACTTTTTAATATTGAGCTTATGGCCCAAGTGTAAAAACACAAAATCATTTATCATTTAGATTATCTGCCTGAACCCGAGCCCGAACCCGAGCTTGAACGCCAGCCTGACTCAGGCGCTGCATGAACTCGGGCCGGTCGAGAACACCGCTTTCCTCTCAGATTAGGCGGAAGAAAATGGTCTTTTTTTTAATGTAACAAATCACACTGTGATTTTTGTGATATTTCCCCAATTACAGCTCAGCTGCGCGTTTAAAGCTCAACGCATGAATTAATCGGTGCGCTGTGCGCCGCGCGTGCTCGCGGGGGATTTGACGCGTCTGTCAAGCAAGTTAATGGACCGTTTTGGGGGCAGAGATTAAGAAGTACAGCAGGTACATCTCAGATTTGTAGTTTAATGCTCTACTAAATTACTGGCTTTAAAACTGGCTCATGATATGGTCGGTTCTGGCTGGATTTTTTCCTGCCTACAGGCTGCATTTGACGGAAAGCAGCTCCTCAGTCAGACAACAGTGTCAGCATACAAATCGTGTGCGTTTCCTACAGGACAAACCATTTAAAAGTGCAGATAAACTCATTAAAAAATCACACAGTGTCTGTCTGGCTTAAAATACTTTTAATAAGGTACAGCTTTTAAATTAATAAATCAACATTCATTAAAAATCCGTGAGAAGTTCTGTATGCTAAATGACAAGCTAAGCTAATAAGCTAATAACATTTAATAATAACAGAAAAATAGATATGAATTTGGAAAATAACCAACTAAAGTGAGCTCAAAATACAATAATAAATATAATCTAACGAATTTCAAAATATAAATTAGAAATATTGAACTTCAATATTAAATTCAACTTCAACTACAAAAAACGCAAGGACCGATAGAACATAACGAACAGAAAAAAATAAATTTGAAATTGGAAAAAAAGTTCAAAATGCTAAAAGAAATAAAACCTAACGAATTTCAGAATATAAAATCTAAATATTGCACTGCAGCAGTACAAAAGCCTAAGTGCTTAAACAAACAAACCAAAAAACAGCCTATCACAAATCATTTTTTGAGCCCGACCCAGCTGAGGAAAAGGTGGGAAATCTTTTTTTTCCGGCTGGGTCTTGGAAAACTTTGTGGTGAATTAAAGGGGCCGAGTTGCAATTTTTGTTTTACTTTAATCAGTTTTTAATCCGTCTTTTTAAAAACAAATATTCCAATATTGGCTGCCAATCAGTGCCCAATATTCTGAGCTCAAAAAACGCTATTCGGGCCAGCCCTACTAATCTAATATAATTTAACATGGTTTAAGAATATAAAATAATTTCTAAACAAACGAAATATTTAATATTGAGCTTATAGCCCAAGTTTTTTTTTCAGTCATGGAAAATTGGAAAAAATTGGAAAAAAGCCCGAGTTCATGCAGCGCCTGAGTCAGGCTGACGTTCAAGCTCGGGTTCTGGCTCGCGTTCATGATTAATTTGTTTTTTTTTAAAACTAATATTGGAATATTCGCTACCAATTACTGCCAAATATCCGGAGCTCAAAAAATGCTATTCGGGCCAGCCCTAATAATTATGGAGATACAGAAAAAAATATTGTGATAAAACTTCCATCACTCCCTTATTCTCTCACTAATAAAAACAAACCTTTAAGTGTGACACAAAGTGATTTGATTTATATCGTGATACATATCGATATCGACTGATATGGAAAACTATATCGTGATAAGATTTTTTCCCATATCGCCCAGCTCTAGGTTGAATGTTGGTCATTATGTAAAATGATAAAAACCTTTACGTCAGGATAACATTACATTACATTACATTACATTACATTACATTACATTTGGCAGACGCTTTTGTCCAAAGCGACTTACAATAGTCAAGTACAATGTAAAATAAGTTTAAAGGTAAAAACATCTTTGGATAGGGATAAAAGGAGGTCAAGGGGAATAATAGGATAGAGGAGTGAAGGAGGGGAAGAAGGAAATGAGGTTAGAAGTAGTTAGTTAGTAAGTTAGAGGTGTTAAGAGAGTAAGTGCTCTTTGAAGAGTTCTGTCTTCAGGAGTTTCTTAAAGATAGCGAGAGATTCTCCTGATCTGGTAGTGGAAGGTAGTTTGTTCCACCATTGGGGAACTCTGTATGAGAACAGTCTGGATTGCTTTGTGTGAATGTTTGGCAAAGCGAGGCGACGTTCATTGGAGGAGCGCAGCGGCTGGGAGGTAGCGTAAGCCTTCAGGAGCGAGTGCAGGTAGGAAGGAGCCTGTTCTGTCATCACCTTGTAGGCGATTGTAAGAGCTTTGAATTTGATGCGATCATCAACTGGTAGCCAATGGAACTAATTCAGTTATGTGCCTGCAGGGGTGAACCTGCCATTGGATTTCTAATTTAACTAAAATAGGCTTTATATTGGAGACATTTAATCAACAAAAGATGATTATAAAAAAAAACAGACACACAGTTCATTAATAAAAATGATGCTTAAATAAAACATTAAATAAAAATGTTCTACTTCATTTTCCAGTACAGACAGAATTGTGAAGACTGAAGATCTCTTCTTGGCACCTCCTCCTTCTATACTAAACCTACCTCGACTAATCTACCATGACCTATAAATATAAAGCATCACGGAGAGGCAGGCAGTGCAACGGCAGCAGACTTTGAAAGGTCTAAGGACAAATTTGGAGCAGATGGTTGGGATGCAGTAAGCATATCGAGAGCATATGGACAGCTAGAAGGCAAGCGTCTCCTCCTGCTGAGGGAAAACAACAAAAACAACATTTTTCTCTCCAGCCTGTGATGAATTCTGAGAAGTAACTCGACACGACTTCACTCTAGACTGAAAAGCTCGAGCTGAGATGGCTTAAAGCTTGCAGCAGGAGGGTTTCAGGACCAGTACAGTTCTGCTGGGCCGCTGTTTAACAACTCGGCGCCGTTATGTTCACAGGATGGGTCGCCGTCTCTCGCGACGGCTGCATATTATCGGCCTGGTGTGGGGCAGCCAGCTGTAATGATGAGCTATTTTCCAGCCTGTTGGATTTACAGCCCCACTGTTCTCCACACTTACTGGCTCGCTCCTCGCCTCCATCCCCGCACATTTCCTCCCCCCACCACCTTTTTCTCCTCAGCGCGAGGCCTGGGGCTGCAGGAGTCCCCTGTAGACCCAACACACCGTGCCCCGATTAGATTAACTCCAGCTCCGGCAATCGCTATGGAGATCAATAGGGCTGGGATTATGTAACGCTTGGAAAGAGGGATGGGGTGCGGCAAAAGAGCGGAAGGCGAGAGATCAATGACGGCATTAGTGCACAAGAAGAGGGGAACGCTGCAGAGAAAAGGGGGGGGGACGGGGACGGGAAGGATCGTGTTAGTAATTAATGCTCGGTAATTTGTTACCAGCTTTGCCCACCTAAGGCTCGAGGCCTGATGATTTGTGAGACTGAAGGGAGGTTCAAATGGGAAGAGAGAGGGGGGAAGAAAAAGAGAGAGAGAGAGAAAGAAAGAGAGCAAAGGACACAGCTGGCAGACCGAGATAGCAGTGCGACTGTACATCACATTGATTTGAAATCCTCACTTGCTATTAAAGCTGTCACTATCAATTATCTTAGTAATCAGATGGTCTAACGATTACTTTAATGATTAATCTCTCAATTTTTAAAGAGCCCAACAATAAAAATGGACTTCACTAAACAACAAAACAGACAGAACAATCTAGTTGCGTTTTAAAGCATAGGCTGCAAAGCCTCACCCTGTATCTCGCAAACTCATTGGTTGAAGCAAATTGTTGCACTAACTTCTAGTCACAACACTTATTGCGCTAATAGATTTATATTTTTTGTGAGCTAGTGCAGATATTAAACCTTGTTAGATATCTGTCAGAGGCTTGTGAGGAATCAACAATCACATATCTATGTGAAGTGCTTATCTTTTTTTTGGGGGGGGGATTTGCTAACCGACCAGAGCTTTCCGATCTCTCCAAAATCTCCATGTCTGTATCTTGAAAATCATGATCAAACTCCTGTAGCGTGGGTCCGAGTGGTCGAATCCCGGTCATGCAGCTTGCCATCGGCTGCTGTCGGAGCCCTGAGAAGGAGCACAACTGGCCTTGCTCTCTCTGGGAGGGTTGAGGTGCTCTCTCCCCACATCACTCCAAAGGGTGATGTTGATCAGCACAACGCATCTGTGGGCTGATGTATCGTAACCAAGTTGATGTACTTTCCTTCGAAAAAAAATAAATCCTGCAGTGTGAACCTGGCTAAAATAGGCTTTATTTTGGAGACCGTTTTATCAGAAGATGTTGGAAAAAATTAACACTGCACACTAATAAAAACAGTTTTTAAATAAACAATCAAATGACATGTTCTTAGTTGTTTTCCAATACAGAATTGTGCAAAGATCCCTTTTTGGCATCTCCTCCTTATTTTCTTTAAAAGTTTTAAGAAGTTTAAAAGGTCTAAGAAAACAAAACCACACAGAACAAAGTAGCTGCATTGTAAAGCCTAGGCTGCAGTTGAAAAAAATAATGTTACCCCAATGTTTTCCTTATTCTAAATGGACAATTGCCAATTTAATTTGAATCCCATCTATAACTAACAATGCTCCCAACATTTGAAGGGTGATGTCTAGGGCATGCCTCCTGTGATGCACGTGAGAGTCCCACATTATCTTTTTTTTGTAACAGGGATGCACCAAATATTTGACAAACAAACCAATTTTACTGACTCATTTATTTTAGGTCAAATCATCATGTTTTACATTGGGATTGTTTTCAGCAGTTGTGGCACTTTACTCGATCTCAAGACACAAAACTGAGGCAAAAAAATGTCAGTGTACTTAAAGCAAGCAACAGACAAGACTGCCTAGTCTCTCTATAGCCACAGTGCTGTGTAAAGACTGAGCTCACACTGGGACTTGTGAGCCTGTCATCAACCATCAGCGAGTAATCCAGCTCAGAAAATTGTGTGGGCAATCACTGATAAATATATGCAGTAGAAACACTGTACTCTGCTTTTTTATGTTTGCTGGGATGTTAGAATGTTTAGTATGCAATACTAGGATATCTGCAGGTATGGGGAAAATAATTTAAGGCTTTTTAAGAATTTATAATACCACTCAGAGACAAATAATAATAAAATTACTACTTTTGCAAAAATAAAATGTCAAAAAGTACAAAAACCAAGTTAGATGATAACGTTCCCCAGTAATTACACGTTTCATTATATGGATTATGTATGTTAAATCATAGCACAAATAAACTGGTTTGTTTCTCAAATTTGGTCAAAAGGACTTTGAATGACTAAGTTATGATATTATTGTTTAATATAAATATAATCATTAATATTTTAAAACGCCCACTTTCAATTTAACCACTACTTTTACTTTATTTAGAAATAGTTGTTTTGTAATTGCCTTTTCTTAGAAAGGCATTTAGACTATTTAATTTATGCAATGATGAAAAAGTAGTCAAATAAATGCAAACCTGCAAAATATTCAGCCAAATGTTTCAATCAAAAACATTATTTTCAGTTCATCACTACTTTTTAACGATTAGCCTTCGCAGAATCATCTCTACTGCAAAATCATTGCTTTTTTATTGTCCTTTAAAGCTTGCCACACTCCTCATGCCCTCTTCAACCTGCATTAGATTCAATAGAGCTCCTCTCCTCTCATGCCCAGACTTAATGCTGATTATGCTAATGCAGTTACCTCCTCAGCCCAGCGCAGTTCCACACAGCAGAATTACACCACAGTGCTTCTGGTGTGGTTTAGAAATGTACACTGGGAGCATCTCTCTGAGCATCTCTATGCCATGCGGGCGTCTCGAATGTGCTAAGGCCTGAAGCTGTAACAACCACAGCTTCAGGCAAAGCTTATTTTCCACATTTGAGGCATGTTTCCCCCCTATTTTACATGTGTTATATAAACATGAAGTAGAAAAATAAGGTCCGTCTGTCTGTCTGTCTGGGCATAGCATTGTCCATGCAAAGAAGTCGATATTATTACACCATTAACAAGCCCAAAGTACCTCCACAATTCAACTATAGAATTCAGAGGGCCCAGACATTTAAAACGAGGCACTGAAAAAGTGTACAGGTAGTTTAATAATAAAAAAAAAAACACTGTTTATACACACAGTACCATAATGTAGTTTTTCCAGGTGCCACCATCTTGAAATTAAGTAACTATAAGTCAAATCATTAGCATAAAAAAAAAGGTAGGATAGTGATTTCTTTGCATGGGGAAAAATTAAGAGAACACTGAATCAGTTTCTCTGATTTTGCTATTTATAGGTATATGTTTGAGTAAAATTATCATTATTATTTCACCCAAATTATAAATAAAAATATTGTCATTTAGAACATTTATTTGCAGAAAAAGAGAAATGGCTATAATTACAAAAAGTAAAAATGCAGTGATGTCAGATATTCTTAATCACGTATCTTCATGCATCTTGGCATGTTCTCCTCCACCAGTCTTACATACTGCTTTTGGGTAACTTTATGTCACTTCTGGAGCAAAAATACAAGTAGTTCAGCTTGGTTTGATGGCTTGTGATCATTCATCTTCCTTTTAATTATATTCCAGAGGTTTTTAATTTTTCTAACTTTTAAGTGGTCTCGTATTTTTTTCAAGAGCTGTATACCAGTCTAAATTTTTCAACATTTATCTTCTTTCTGAATAGTAGTATAGCAATCAGACATTTTCGTCTAACGACTACAGCTATTTGTTTGAAGATGAGTGTTGTTATGAGTTATGAAGTCAAATGCTGGTAGGCCTTATGGAGAAATCTCTAGGTACTACACTCATGTTGAACAGATTTGTTTAAAGCTGCTCAGACACCGCATTGTAATTACTGATCTGTCACATGTGTCAGCCTGGGAAAAACCAGGCTTCATGCCAGAGCCCTAACTCTGCATGTCACTACATGGTGAACATCTCTTAGTCTATCCGTGCCTGCCTCACATACCATACAGATAAATGAATGGAAATAATGGAGAGGAAGCCTGGCGTGCTCCGGATTCTAATTTTGCGATTCATGTGAAACACGTTTTTTATTTGTTTCGAGTGCCACTAAATCAAATTGTGAATTTGACTCAACAAGCACTCAGTTGATTACTTGTGCCAAGCGCTAGTGTTAAATATGTGACATCGGTCCAATTCAGAACGCAATAAAAGCACTGTCACTCTGCTTCAGGACATTGGAGAGCAGCCACTTAACGGTCTTCAGCACTGGGAAGGAGTAGAGAAGTGACTGAAAAGGTAGAAAAAGAGAAACAGTGCTCTATACTCACTCCTTCTATTATATTATATGCTTTTCTGTCCAATATATATTTGTGGTGGCGGTCTGCAGACTGCCAAAGCATTCCAGGCTTGGTTTCCTTATTTCACACCAACCAAGAAAGCCCTCTCCAAGCCACTTATGGTCCAGACACACCATGTTGACCAGCACCATAAGGTCCTGCAACCAGTACCCAAACCTTTTCTGAATGCACACTTTCTGAATGGTCCGGCATGAAGACCCTGCCTCAGCCTTCACTCGAGAAATATGCTGATGGTGAGAGGAAGGCTGAGGCAACACGAACCTAAGAAGCACTACAGTTAAGTGACTACAGCCACACTGGGCAAAGACCCTTAGGGTCCAGAAACACCATGCTGACCAGGACAGAAAAGCCCCAGTGAAGGCATCTCTGCACCTCGGGCCCTCATTGCCCAGATTCAGGAAGCTGACCAAGATAAATTAGCACCAATAAAAGCCCTTGAGTCAGTTTGCCAACAACTTCTGCCATCTCTTGGGTTCCAAATATGCAAGATATGACTGGCCATTAAGGGATACACATGGTCAGCAATAATAAAAATACACTGCAGAATACAAGCCATACAGGGCACACAGTTTCCAGTGTGTAACTGCCTTAAAATGCAGCCTCAGCTTTCTGTTCTTGGCTGACAAAAGTGAAACCCTACTTGGTCATCTGCTCAATGTTTGACATGTGCATTCTTTTATAAGCTTTTATGGCCACCATAATTAAGCCTTTCCACAGCCTTTCTGCAATTTTAAACCAGTCTGGCCAGTCTACATTGATCTAGCCCATCAACAAGACATTTCTTTCAGTAGGTTGGAAGATTGTTGTACTGCAGAATCCCAGGATATCAGCACTTCTAGCAATACTCAAACAAGCCTGCCCGGCACCAACCAATCAATCATCATGGCTGAGATCATATTTTTTTTTCCCCACCATTCTCTGGAGGTTGAGGTGAACATTCCTGATGGTGCTGCCACATATCTGAAAGATTTTATGCATTGCTGCTCCATGACTGGCTGATAATGGAATGAATGAGTAGGTGTGTTCAGGTCTTCCTAATAATAAATTGCATGGTGAGTGGCACATAAATAAATTAATTAATTCATTGTTCATTCATAAGTTGAAAATATGAATTTCCTGAAGAACACACATACTGGTTAAGCAGCTGAATGGGGGGGAGGGTCAAGGAATGAAATAACAACAAACAGATGAGTGTGGGTCTGTATGGCTGTGGAGTTGAGCTTCGGGGAGCTGCCTGAAGGTGTACAAACAGTTTGATGGATGTGTTGCAAACGAAACACCAATTCTTTATCTTTGGCATTTTGCTAAAAATAAATGGGATGGTTGAGAGGACAACAAAATAGCAAACAGAGGAGTATGGGTCAATATAGCTTTAGACTATAACTTATATATCCGTCCTGATTCAGTATAGTGGACAGAACAGGACATTTGGTTTCTGTTGAAACACAGAAACTCTATGGCTTGGGCATGTGCAAAAATGAATAGGAGTGAATGGGAGGAATGAGGGAAGAAATATCAACAAACAGTCTACTGTGGGTCAGTAGAGCTATGTGTTAGAAGTTGGGGACCTGTGCTGAAGAGGCACAAACAGTTTGGATGGTGTCAGACAAAGAGAAGATTGGGATTTGGTAGGGTGAAAATGAATGGGATTGAATGGGAGTACATGGAAGGAATGACTAGAAAGCAGTGCATTTGGTGTGTATCAGTGCAGCAGAATTATACTAGGTGGATGTGCACTTTGGCATTATGTTCATTCCTAATATTAAATAATCTAATGTTCTCCATGACTACATGAAAAACGTGTATCCAATCAGAATGCTATACACAAGCCTGATTTGCAAAATTGACTTGAAATGGTGTTATGCTGAAAATTGCAATTCAAGACAATTCAAGCAGTGAAATTCTGACAGCGGAAAAAAAAATAGAAGAAAACGTAATATTAAACAAATATAAAAGGGATTAAACATACAGTAAATGTACATTGTGTTCCAATGTGCAACCATAATGACTCATAACTATTTCTTATGCTTTCTATTCTTGAATTAATGGTTAATGCTGTTCCATTTATGTATGCAGTCCACAATTTAAATATCCAGCTTTCCTGCCCTAAAGCACATAACATGTTTTTGCTCAAGCACCATAAAGCACTTAGTGCTTCTTGCTTTGTTTATTCACATCAAATGTAAATAACACAGCAAATAAATTCAAAAAGAACAGTAGAAATTGAGAGTCTTCACCTTCTCTGTGCTACAATAATGCCACGTAATTGAAAATCATTCTGTGTGGAATTGTGTGTGAAACATTAAATCATCAGCCTGGCCTTGAGGACGCTGTTGCTGAGGCACTGCAGTGATGGAATGGCGGTGGCCTTAGCTGTGCGATACGTGCACACGACCACACACACGACCACACACACAGTCCAAAAAGCATGACCGTGTGCCACACTTAATCGCTAGGAAAGAAGCTTCCCCTTCAGCAAGACAGAACTCAACACTGAGCGTGAACACACTGTGTGAACTCTGGGGAACCTGCTTTTCTTTTTTCATTAAACACAGCCATCGACCACATGCACAAACACACGCAGCAGAGCACTGAGCCACACAAGGAGAAGACTGAGCAACATAATGCTGACTAATAGATGTGATACAGAGAGAGAAACCAATACCACAAGATATAAAACACAAAAGCCTATTCGAACATGTGTAGAGCAGTAATCTACAGAGCTATTAAACAGTGGAATTACTTACCTGACGTACTGCATAAAACTGACAGCAAAATACACTTATCTAACCAAAACTAAAGATCAGTAAAGTTTTTAACAGTTAAGATGAACAGTGAAATGAGTTTCTAGGTGGGCTAGCAAGATTTTAGCAAAGTAGTAAAGAGGCGACAATTTATTAGACTCATTTATTTTTATTTTCATTGTTCTGATTAGTTGTTTTGTGAATTAGTTGTTTTTGTGTGTACATATATACAAATATATAATAATATTGTAAATTTCAAGAATATTGTAAAGTCAAACAAGCACTGGATGTCTCCTAAAAAACGTTTATTTGGGTGAGTAAAGCACTTCAGTTTATTTACAGAAGGCTTAGATTTCCAATATTTTGCTAAGGGTGAGTTTTCAGTGCAGTTTCTCCAGCACTAAGGCTGGGTGCAGCAGCATTAGCATTAGCCGCTAACCGCAGCACTAGTGGCTGAAGAACCCAGAGTGTTCCGATAACCCAGGGTGCTATCAGCTAGCGGTTCGTCCCACGTAGCTGGTTTTAACTCGGTACACAGCGCTTCTGAATGGCCAAAGAGATAGCGCTGTCGTTAGTGGCTAATGCTAACACTGCTGCTCCCAGCCTAAGTGCGGGCGAAAATTCACACAAAAAAAAAAAATCATCCTTATAACACTGTACTTCAGCGACCTGACTTTACTGCTTCTTAATACCTGACTGGTAAATTTGTACATAAAGGGGAACCAAATTATAGGGTGCACTGACATTTTTTGGGACAATTAAAGGATTTTAAGTGCGCCTTATAGTCCGAAGAAAAAAAAAAAAAAAAAAACGGTACACATAATTCTGTATATATCTTTTCATCTTGTTGTGTGCTTATAAGTATTAAGATTTATTTATTTATTATTTGTGTGTCAGACCCCAGGAAGAATAGCAGCTAATAGGGATCCAAAAAAACAATAGGGCTGCAACTAATGACTATTTTTTTCGATTAGTCGAATAGTCAACAATTCTTTCTCCCATGTCCTCCATCTATAAAAACGATAGAAACAGCTAAACATGAGATATAAAAGGCATTTAAATGTCTGGATGTTGTTTAAAAGTGCCCAAAAATACAATAGATTAAATACTTGATAATTAAATATCAGTACGTTCCACGTTTAAAGACATAGACTAAGCTAAGTGTAACCATTTACCCATCTCCCATTGTGCTTCTGTTCCCAGCACTTTGTGTAATGCAGTACTGTTACAAATTAACGACTAGTCGACAATGAAATTTGTAGTCAACAAATTTAAATAAATAACATTGATGGTTAAATCGACTAATATTTGCAGCCCTAATACACCATAAAACAACCAATACAGTCAGAAATGAAATTTTTGGTTTAAGCTAAACCATCAAATATGACTGTCCATTCTGTCCATTCACAGTTAAATATATTTAATTCTATCCTTGCAGAGATTAAAGCATAAAGACTCATTTTTTTTTTTACACAATGTTTATTATGGAGAGCCATCTGTCCACATTCTGCATTGATTTCTTGGTGTCTCAATACTTTTGTGCATATATTGTATGCCAGGTTCCATAAAAAGGCAGTAGTCTATTATGGTGTATTAAGAGAACTAGAGAGCCTGGGATGACCACAGACAGCTCAAGGTCGCACACGAACAACCATTGACAATTTTCTAAAGAAAAGTACAGTACTCACCGTGTACTCTGGGATCCACAGGCACGTACAGCACGGAGTCAGAGAAAGAAAGAGAGAGAAAGAGAGAGATGAAACCCATATTAAAACCACATCAGCTGAAGGAAGCTAAATACAAGGCAAGTCCAGCCAGAATCACAATAGGAGGGATGAGAGAGAATTGAAATCCCACCCAGAGAGAGCGGGGCCAACTGTGCTCTCTCGGGCTCTGGCTGCTGATGCCAAAAAAGCATGACCCTGGACTTGTTGTGGGGTAAACCTGCACTGAAGAATATTGGTAGCAAAATTCAGTGAAACTGACACCAATAAATCTATAATTCCTGGAATTTACATTTAGGACTCTTCAGTAACACAGATGCTGTGAAGTAAAGAATTGTATTGTGATATAACGATATATGCGATATATACAGCTCTGTAAAAAAAAAATAGGAGACCACTCAAAAATGTTGAGTTTCTTTGATTTTACCAAATTGAAAACCTCTGGAATATAATCAAGAGGAAGATGGATGATCACAAGCCATCAAATCAAGCTGAACTGCTTGAATTTTTGCACCAGGAGTGGCATAAAGTTATCCAAAAGCAGTGTGTAAGACTGGTGGAGGAGAACATGCCAAAAAAAATGCCATGATTAAAAACCAGGGTTATTCCATCAAATATTGATTTCTTAACTCTTAAAACTTTATGAATATGAACTTGTTTTCTTTGCATTATTTGAGGTCTAAAAGCTCTGCATCTTTTTTGTTATTTGAGCCATTTCTCATTTTCTGCAAATAAATGCTCTAAATGACAATATTTGTATTTGAAATTTTGGCGGCATGTTGTTCGTAGTTTACAGAATAAAACAACTATGTTCATTTTACACAAACATATACCGATACATAGCAAAATCAGAGAAACTGATTTAGAAACTGAAGTGATAACTTATTTTTTTCCAAAGCTGTATATTTGAGTCACTTTCAAATGTAGTCCAAGATGGAGGCCAAAGTTCTTATAGGAAAGTCTGTTTACTCTTTGGTCATCTATGCAACACAGTTGGGCAGCTGTTTGAGCACACAAGTGCAGGCTCTGATCTCTATGAATGAGGATTGTTTTTTTTTTTTTTTTAACATATATGTTGTTCTAACTTCTTTTTTGTGTGTAACTGATGACAGTTACATAGGTTACTTACCAGTGATGGTGTAAGGATAATAGTTCCAGGCCTTTTCTGTCACATAGAAGATCTTGGGAACCACGGCTCGTGCCCAGCTGGGCAGCTTGCTAGAAAAGAGAGAGAGAGAGAGACAGAGAGGTATTATGAAAACATCAATAGAGACCCATTGAGACTAACATTTATATTTGTTGGTACATATTCTCCATATTTCTTGTATTTTATCATTTCCGATTCTCATTTGGTTATACTTTCAACTTAACCATCACAATGGCTTAACTGTTTCTGCTACTGTGTCTAAGATTGATGTTTATTGACCTGCCAGTTACGGCAGTCACGGCATGTGCGACTACTATTGTGTCCCACGAATTTTGGGAGCTAAACAATGCCACACTGACCTGCAGAATATGCATTTGGGGTCTCCTGCGTTGAATGTGGAAGTGAGTGATTTCTGCCAGTCACTTATCTGTTAGCACAGACAATTTTAGACATATGCCACCGGTAACAATCATTACCACCCACTGCACTGTGCTGTCCACTGTGGATGGTAATATTAGACTTCTATGATGTATTCCCAGTACACATGTGACTCTGTGGATCATCAAGGAATGTTAAACTCCTGAACAAGTTCAGAAATTAAACATCCCACCCATCTGGTATCCACTATTGGACCTTGCATCAACTCCAATAATAATTCAACCTAGCTAACAACTTATACAAGTGTGTGTCCCCAAGCTTTTTCCTGTGGCTTGTCAGTGTGAATGCATTTGGTTTTGTGAGCAGGAGAAGAATAGTTAACCCTCGTCTTAAGTTCACTTTTCAGGAACAACAATGGTGTTCCTGGGACAATTTGACTTGGTGCATGTTTAATTATCTAAAGAAAAATTCTGACAAGCAGTGTGAATATTTCATTAATAACTCCACTACTAATTATTCTATCAATATTTTAATGCAATGGTGTTCCTAACCTCTAACAGGTTATGGTTAAATTAGGAAAATTCACTCGTTTTTCATAAAAAATATATATAAAAATAATTACTTTTCAGAGACCAACATATAAAGCACAATCGTTTTACACAACATTGAAACATAACATTGCAATTCTGTTTTAGTTTTTGCAGCGGGTGGTTGCAAATATGTGAGATGAACCATTTTCATATTACTTGATGATTTTACTAATTAAGGCAAGCAGAAGAAGTTTTATACTGAAAAAAAAAATACTTATTAAAACTTATTTTCCTAGATTTTTAAACTTTAAAACAGGTCAATTTGACCTAGAACATAACAGGATGGTTAATCAAAATCAAGCAAATGTTGCATTTTATGGACTGAACACTGAATTTGGCATTTTGAAATATTTACCATCTTTAAGGAGTTTTTTTTTTTTTGGAAGTCGCACTTAAAATCGCTAGGCAAAAAAACAAATAAAACACCTAAAAGTATGAGAAATGTTCTTGAAAGCAATTCTCTGGAACAAAAAAATGTCAATTAATTTATTAAGAGACTTTTTAATGTTTTTTTTTCAGATCATTTGTAAATATGTAACTATAGTCTTTTATACTGCATTTTATTTAACAAAAACAGTACAAGACATTTTAATTGTCCAATATTCTGTGTTTTTAACAATTAATCTTGGTAAATTAGACAGGACAGGAATTAATCAATTCAAAATTAAATTGTCGCTGTAAAATGAAAAACTCCAGTCTCCAAAACAGCACCTTTCTTAACTGTAATAAAAGTCAATGCAAAAAAAAGTTTATTTCAGGTCATTTTAGAGACTTTCTATTGGTTTGTTCAATAAAGAAATTTTGCCAAAGAGTGAGGAACAGTTTTTGTCTGTTCTAATTATGACAGGAGGTTTAATCAAAAACAAGCGATTGTTGCATTTTCTGGATTGAACATTGAACTAGGCATTTTGAAATATTTACCATCTTTAATCAAGGAGGTGTTTTTTTTTTTAAAGTCGCACTTAAAATCCTTTAATATTTCCAAAAAACGACAGTGTGCCTTATGTATGAATTCTATGGTCAGGTTGTAAGGAGCAGTAAAGTCACTCAGCTGAAGTACAGTGTTATAAGGGATTTTCAGTAGAGTGAAGCATTAGCTGCTAATCACAGCACTAGCTCTTTCGCCATTTAGAGATAGTATATAGGACTGTAGTCTGCATGTTTACTGTGTTAAAACAAGCTACATGGGACGAGCCGCTAGTTGATAGGTTAC
Source organism: Astyanax mexicanus (assembly GCF_023375975.1). Classification (NCBI taxonomy): domain Eukaryota; kingdom Metazoa; phylum Chordata; class Actinopteri; order Characiformes; family Acestrorhamphidae; genus Astyanax; species Astyanax mexicanus. Next base: position 32,554,232 of record NC_064426.1, on the reverse strand, counting down.
CCTGGGCTCTGGGTTATCGGAACCCTCAGGGTTCCTCAGTCTACCGCTATCAGGCGGCATTTACTAGCGCAAACCGTGGCTAGCTAGCACTGCTAACCACTGCTGGCTAAGCGCTCGCTAACCACGGCTAGCGCTCATTCTTAGACAAAATACTGGAATTCTAAGCTTCCTGTAAATAAACCGGAACCATTTACTCAAATAAAAAGTTATCAGGAGAAAAATCTGTGTAGATTAATATCTAGCGCTCGTTTGACTTTGAAAGAAAAGTTTTTTTTTTTTTTTTTTTTTTAGAATTACAATTTTGTTTACTTAGGCGCCCCCAGCGGCGAGACCTGCTGAACTAAAAGGGAGACATGGCATTCTTACTAACTATTCTCACTTCTAACTAGTGCCTTATAATCCGGTCTGCCTTATGTATTAAAATAATCCAGAAAATAAACATTCATTGTTAGTCCAAAAAAAAAAAAAAAAAAAAGATAAAAAGATAATTAGATGTGTAAAAAGTAGAACAACTCTAGGCACCCCAGCAGAGCATTAGCTTCTAAACTTTAATTCAGATTCACAGCTGAAATCGAGCCGCAGCATTAAAGCGTGACTATAAAAGAAGAAATAAGGTGTGATTTAAATTTCCCATTTCCCATTGAACCATATAAAGGCTGCTGATCTATTCCTCACCTGTAAATGAGAAGGGAAAAGAGAACTATCAGCTCAATCTGCTGTTCTATGAGCTGCAAGAACAGTAATAAAGGCCGGCTAATAGCATCTGTGAGAGATGGCTAACGGTTCCTCCGGGGAGAAACGGCTCATTTACACTGATTCAGGACCAGACTGCCCATCCGTCAGCTTAAGATTAACTGCTGTAATCTGTTTTTTATTCCAAACCTGATCTTAGTCTTATCTGTGTTTTTATAGTAAAAACTGCTGCACAGTCGGCACAGAAAATACCAACTGCTGCAACACTGGCAATGTAGAAATAATAAGAAAATAAAGCTTTTCCCCTTTTTCTAAAAAAGAAAAACGACTGTTTATATCAGCTCTATGAACAACACAAAAACAAAGAAAAGTTTAAAACAAAATTAAATTTAATGCAGCCAATATCAAACAAAGTACTGCATGTTAAATTCCTAGGCAAAAACACAAATAAAACACCTAAAAGTATGAGAAATGTTCTTGAAAGCAATTGTCTGGAAAAAAGTCAATTAATTTATTATGAGACTTTTTAAATGGTTTTCTAAGGTCATTTGTAAGTATGTAACTATAGTCTTTTATGCTGCATTTTATTTAACAAAACGTTGCAGTACAAGACATTTTAATTGTCCAATATTCCGGGGTTTATAACAATTAATCTTGGTAAATTAGACAGGACAGGAATTAATCAATTAAAAATTAAATTGTCGCTGTAAAACGAAAAACTCCTATCTCCAAAAAAGCACATTTCTTAACTGTAATAAAAGTCAATGCAAAAACATTTTTACAAATCAATTAATCAAATGTTCAATTAAACTTTTTTCTATAGTATAAAAGTTCAGTATAAAAGTGCATTTAAGAGTATTTTCTTTCATTTTATACTATGGAAAAAAAACATTTTTCTAATAAGTATAGAAGCTAACCCTCTTAAATGGTCCATTTTGTTGCTGTCCAATGAAAAACAAGTATCTCAATTTTTGTCAGTCTTTAGTTTATATTATTTAAACAGACAAACTGTCCCTTACTCTTTGTCAAAATTAATTTATGAATTGACCGTTAAGATTAAGTTTTTCTATGAACAACTTACAAAAGAATCTTGAAATATTCAAATATTCCCAAATATTATATTTAGAAAAGCCCTCATAATTTCTGTCATTGTTTTTATATTTAGAGCATTTGTAGATTCATGTTTGATGATGCATTGAACAGTTTATTAAATACAATTTAAAACACAATCAGAATAAGTTGACTCAACAAAAAATCTTTAATAAAATCTGAACAACAATACTAAAACTGCGAAGAGATATAACCAAGATTTCTAATTAAAACACTTTACTTTTGACGAGTATCTAAAACTAGACCATCATCTCGGCTCTCATTTATGCAAAACCAAAACCAAAGCTCATATTTTTGTAGTGCATTAACCTATAATCAAACGCCGCACCCAGGATAAACCCTCAGAGCGTGAGGGAGTTAATCCCAGCGCAGTCTGTCTGACTGAGTTTAGAGGGGGGTGGAGTGCGGCTCTGTTGTAAAGCAGGAAGATGAAGAGAGAAATTTACATTCAGATGAATTTGGCGACTATAAATGGTGTCAGTGCCGCCCTCCCGCTGCGTCCCAAATACAGCTGATGCAGAGGGATCGATCTGGGCTCCAATCCAGCGAGAGCGAGAGCACGAGAACATTTATTCAGGTTTCTCGTATTTCAGCCAGTGTACGATTCTCTGCACACCTGTGAAGCAGCGCTGGATGGGCATGCGTCACGGGGAGCCTATAAAGATGCAAATCAGTGGTAAAAGTGGAGCTGAGTAAACCTGCATTTACTGCCGGCATAAAACCAGGGGGGTCTGAACTTCATCAATTACGTTACTTGCTATGATTAGCTGGTATTGTGTTATGGAAATGAGCTACTGTGTTATTGCTGCAGTTCTTCTTTGGCCTCGGAGTGGAGCGTGTTTTGTGATAAAACCTTGTTATTTTTTTTATATATAATCTGAAACCATCTGTTTCTGTTTATATTAGGATTCTTCCATTACAAACTGACAAAAAATCCTAACTGACTAGGAATAAAATCGATGTCTAATAAGTCTAAGATGCTTTTTGTATTTATAGTTACCACCATGTCAAAATATCTCTCGTATGTATCCCATGTAGCACCCGGTGCCCACTGATGAAGGTCTTAAATGATGAAGGATGACCAACACAAACTGTGCAGAAACAGAATCAGATTCTGACTTGAATTTATCTACATGGTAGAGAAGCCATTTAGGAGTAACTTATAGAACAAACAGTTTGTGGACAGTGTTTAAAAACTCCAGCAGCACTGCTGTGTCTGATCCACTTATACCCGAACAACCCACCATCACCATGCCAGTGTCACTGAAGAGTTGAGAAAATGTCCCACCAACCAAATAATAACTTTTCTGAACATAAAAAGAACAGGATGAAAGGAGGATTAAAAATAAAGTATAAAGAAAAACACATCTGCAGAAATAAGATAAGTCATTCTATCAGTGGCAGGCAGTTAATATAGTGGGTACTCTTTCTGCAGCACCCTACACCCCGACCTACACATAGAGAATATGTAGTTATTGTAATATTCATCTGTCTTGACTTAGTTATATGAACTTAGTACACATTAACAGCCCACAAATACAGCTACACACCACAAAAGTATATAACAGACCCAACAATTAATGCTTAATTTGCCTACAAGTACAGCCCTTCAACAAAGATCACTCATATGTATGCTTACAGCACACCAGAGCAGCCAAAAGATTAAGTACACACAAAAACTCACCAGTCAGGTGGCCTGTTATTGTGAATTAGTTTCACATTGCAGGGCAGCTTTAAAAAAGGCTTTTTAATTAGATACGACACAATATCTGTCTAGTGAAAATCTAGTGAAAATCATGAATCTGATTGGTTACATTGTCCTACGACTTTGCTTATAGACTCATTACTACACCATTCTCAAAATCAGTAGAATGGCCACGCAGACGCAGGGGCAGAAGCCATTTTAGAAAACTTTGATTGCTTAGTACCGCTGTCAGTCAGATATGGGTCCTATAGCAACTGAAAAATGCAGACTAATGCTTTGAATTAGTTGCTGTTTTTTTATTTTAGTTAATATATGAAATGTATGCTTACACTTACAATAACTATAATATATATTTCCTGATAAAATATAATGTAATGATGTACATGCACGTATCGGCACCCCTGCTCTGAAGGTTTAGAAGGTCCTTACTGCACACCACTGCTTTCTATATAGCCTAAAATGCCATTCCACTCAGCACCAGTTGATATTTGTTGGTCTTGTTGGTGTGCTGGGGACACGCACACACACAAGGCAGGCATTTGGCCGGTGGGCAAAAACGCAGGTACAGCTCCTCAGAGCCAAAACAAAATTAAACACGTCTTCTACAAGCCCGACCTCACCCGCCTCTCCTCCCACACTCTTCTCCAGGCTGCTGCCACCCTCTCCTTCCTCGCTCTTTTTATCTCACAGCTTTCCTTTTGTTTTCTCCCAAGTTCCCTCCGTCTCGCAATTTGCATATGTTCCTCTGTTCTTCCCAATCTGCATGCCTTTCATCCCCCCACCACCAATCCTCTTATCCAGTTAGCCCAATATCAGTCAGACAGAAATGAGCAGTGATGATTTTTTTGATGAACAGCAGGCCCGGCTCCGTCGTGGTCTAGCAGCGCTTTAAAAAGAGGATTAGGAACATAAGAAGGTATCTGATTGATCCACTGCTGAAGGAGCTGAAGTAAAGGCACCAGAACAAAATGCTACATCACAGACTTACACTAAATGCCTCTTCAGTCACGGTGCTGCAGGATTTTTCACCAACTGTCCATGGAAAATATAGAGCTAATTGGGCGATTCATGCTCCGCCCTCAATGGAGCTCATTTGTAGGAACTCGCAAATGGTTGGATACGTTTTACAGACATGTTAAAAATCATCAGTGAGAGAGAGAGAAAAAAAAGCGTCTATTATTAAGCATAACAATTTTCATATATGATATGATAAACATCTCAGGACATATCACGGGATCACAACATTTCACAATTACCCTAAAGCATTAACAGACTAATAATCATGATAATAAACAAAATTATAACCCCCAGACCCCAAATTAGTACAAATGCACTTTATGACGGGGTATTTAAACTGTGTAAAGTGTAAGTGGATATTAGCTGCATTTTTTATGAAAGTTGTAGAGGGCTGGGAAGATTAGATTAGAGTAAGTTTTATTGTTTGTAGTGTTTGTATTTAGCTTAATTTTAGCTGCAATGCTAACAGCTAGTCTGAGCACGCTTGGAAGATATTACAAGAAAAATGCTTAGACTTTTTCCAAGCTAGATTACTTAGATTACTAAGTCTTGTTGTTTGCTATGATGTATTCATTTCTGTATGTTATTCTTAACTTACATTATTATTTTTTACATTTTTATTTGTAATTTTCTCCCATTATTCTTTCAATTAATCTGGCCAATTGTCCTATCCAAATCAACTGCTAGCCAGCTGTATATTCCCCATCACTAGTACTCCTCTGATGCATGTGAAGTAAGACACCGTCTCTTTTCGAGCTGCTGCTTATGCATCATTGCAGAGTAGCATCACAGCGCACTCGGAGGAAAGCACAGAGACTTGTTCTAATACATCAGCTCACAGACGCCTTGTGCTGATCAACATCACCCTAGGAGCGATTAGAGGAAAAAGTGCCCTCAACCCACCCATAGAGAGCAAGGCCATTTGTGCTCTCTCTGGGTTTTGGCAGCTGAAGGCAAACTGCATGACCAGGATTCGAACCAGCAATCTGATGGTCTTTCCGATCTCGAGGAAGAATGACAAATTTTATGTCACTGCCAAAAATACGTAATGGCCTGAGTGAACACAAACAAAACCATACTATCTTTCAGTTTCTCATAGTGCAGTGGCCCCTAGAAGGCATCCCGTCTCCATCACTGAACGTTTGGGTCTGTGTCCATGTTCTTCCTCGCTTCACTTAAACAGCACAGGGACTCGCTGGGGAGAGCTCCCATCCTGAGCGTGGGCTGAACACTCCAGCAGGACCCACCAACCCCGACTGAGCTTGGCTGGCTTTAGAGAGCGAGTCTTTTCACTGGCTAAAAACACAGTTGCAGTTCTGGAGGGAAGCTGAGGGATAAAAGGCTGTCCTTTCAAGCTCAGCTGTCCATCACATCACACTCGTTCACTTTGTCAGCTCTTTGTTTTAGTCTTTGATGTTTTTCTCTCTTTTTGTTTGAATAGCAGCCTGAACAGCTTCTTTTCCTCTGGCTTGGTGACACTGTGCTGTAGGTGACAGCTGCTGTAGGTTACATCAGAAACACTGGCTGCTATGTTCCATACTTTACTATAAATAAAGGAAGACAAACAACTCTGCCATTGCAAACAATGCTGCATAAAAAAAAACAAAGTTAACAGCTGTGCTGAACTTGTCAAGAGTTAATTACTAAAATTGCTTCTTCTTTTAATGTGTTTGAGAGAATCAGTTGTGAAGTTGTGAAGAGGTAGAGTTGGTATACAGTGAATAGCCCTGTTTGAGTAATGTTCTAATCCATGTTATGGCAAGAAAATACTCAACTAAGTAAAGAAAAAAAAAAAGACTTTTAGAAATAAAGGTCAATCAATACAAACTTGAAAAAATATCCTAAAACACAGTTGCAAAACCATCAAAAATGTTATGATGAAACTGGCTCTCATCAGGACCACCACAGGAATGGAAAAACAAGAGTTACCTCTGTTGCACAAGATAAGTAGGTTTGTTTAACACTTTTAAGTTACTACATGGTTCCTTCATAGTTTGAATGACTTCAGTATACATTAGGGGTGTGACGAGATTAAAACGTGACGATATTTCTCGTCAAGCTTGAACCTGTCTCGCCAGAAAAAAAAATCAGTTTAGTGTGGACTTTTGAAGAGAGATCTGGCAACACAGCAGCAATGGCAGCGAGTGTGGTGGCTGAGCAGTGAGAGCAGCTCTCAGCAGAAGAGGAAAATTTGGGCTTTCGCATAGAAGATGCTCCCACTATGTTTAAGTTGTATGTCTGGCTGCATTTTGGCTTCCCAGTGGAAACAATAAACGGTAACAGAGGGACCGACAAGACACAAACCATATGAAGATCATACCGCGGCTAATACTATACAATGAGACCTTTTTCAGTTGTAGAAAATAAAGGGTTCAGACGACTCCTCCACACTTTGGAACCGAATACACCATACCAACATGTGCGCATTTTGCACGCATGGTGGTCCCAAATCTCTACAAAGGCTGTGATTAAACAGAGTCTAAAAAAGGCAGAAAGCATCGCCATAACAACCGATGTTTGGACGTCTAGAGCTACGGTGAGCTATATTACAATTACAGCACACACAATTGCTAGTGACTGGGAAATAGTTATTAATGGCTATTAAAAGTTATTATTTTTTATTCATATTGTTTCTATTTTTATAGACTCAATTTGTGAGAGAAACCAGTCTGTTGAGTTTGCTATTTGATTTTGTCAAATACAACAAGTTTTCAAGTTATTCTTCATTTTTTTATTATTATTTTTTTTTTTCATTATTTAAAAATCTCGTATCGTGTCTCGTCTCCTCTCATCTCGTGAGATGAGTGTCTCATCACACCCCTAGTATACATTTACAATGAAAGGGGGAAAAAAAAATGAGCGTGGATCCGCACCGTTCTGTTCGCAAACCTAATTTTGAACCATTTGTCGCGTTTCCACCAACAAAAGTAGGTTCTGAAACTAGGAATGTTCGTTCGTAGCGGGAACCAAACAACACTAGGTTCTTCAGTGCGAACCGTGACGACATCTGTGGGCGAGTCCTTTTGTTCAACTAAAAACTGTTGGAAACACGGGCTGGTTCACTAAAAAGCACCACGGTAATAAGCCTGAATGGAACTGGTGCAGAAACCAGTAAAAGAAGAGTTCTTTTGAAGGAAAACTGCTATATGAGAGAAACAACAATAATTAACAATATGCTACCAATATATAGCCATGATTCAGAAACATTTATAATGTATTTCTGTTACATTGTTTCAGCACCTTTGGGTTTGGAACTGATTTCATTAATTAAAAAGAAGATTAATGACACATTTACAACTATGTAGCTAAGTTTATGCTAAATAAACTCATGTGTAGCACTTTAGGAACAAATTATTAAGGGAGATATAATTTAAAAAAATGTCAAGGCATGTCAGACTGTGAAGTGTCTGAAAAGGCTCAGACTCCAAGGGGTTAATGTGTAAAATAAGATTCATTTACTTTTAAACCTTTAAAGAATAAACAGAGTTTGTCACAGAGGCTTTATAATAATATACCATCTTTTTTCTGTTGAATATCTCTGTTCTGTACCTAGTTGCTCAGAAAAGCTATGAGCTGAATCTTACTTTGATTGATGGGAAAACTCTGCATCTAACAGAGCAATTGATGCCCCTTTTCCTGCTTTAATATCATCCTGAGGTTGGCACAGGGGTGAATATGAGGGCACCCTCACGGCTGTAGATCTCTTTACAGCTCTTAATGACCTCTCTGCCCTCTCCATGAGGACAATTGTGGTGAAAAACTCAGCAAGGAGAGCGGTGATAGATCTCAGCTGCACTGTGCTATAATGGTCTCGACTTTCAGGAGGGCTGCTGAGAAAAGCATGCTTGTGAAGGCCATAGGCACATTGCTTTTGTGTGCTAAGCAAAGAATCCGTTCAGCCAGACGAATGAGGACACTTTGTTTGAGAGGGTTCACAAGTTAGGAAGGTGCTTCAGGCCTGTGCATGTGCAGTTTTCAGATCAGTTTTGTACTGTATACCACGTATCTATTCACACCTGGTCACTTCATGCATCTTAAATATCAGGTTATTATCTAGATAAGACCAAAACACATAAAAATGCAAGTTTAAACACACAAGAGCCTTAAAGTACAACCAAAACACTAGTAACTAGAGTGCCATCTACCCAGAGAGAATGTGGTCGCTTTTGCTCTCTCTAGCTCCAGCTGTTCATAATAAAACCCTATTTTTCCCCCAAAGTTTGAACAGACATGATAGGCAATCTGCTGATGTTTCTCTAATTAGACAATCTTGAGAGCCATTTAGATCATATTGGGGAGTTACACATATTGGCTGTGTGAAGCACTGTTGGGGCTGTTTGATCACAGAAAGCTTTAGTAACTTGTTCAACTGCTAGATGGAACTCCAGAGCTGAAGAACAGCTGCAGCCACTCACTTGTTTTAACATCCAGTTAGAACTGCAGGCTTTTAGAGTTTCTTCCATTAAAGTTTGAAAAAAAAAAAAAAAAAAAAGGGACAGTGTAGTAATCAAAAAAGTGGTTTTCTGCCTAAAACACTGATCGTTCCTATCTATAATTACAAACCTTTACCTAGAGACGTGTGTGTGTGTGTGTGTGTGTATATAGCCAGAACTATATACATGTATGTATATATAGCCAGACATAAAGATCTGTAACTATAGAAGGAAAGGAAAATGTAACAAATAACACAAAATTAAATGAAATTAAGTCCCCAGACAGAATCGTAAGCAAGGAGAAAGTGTAAGAGTAGTCTGCTTGTTAACCTGGAGGGGGTAGCACTGGTGGTTTGTGTAAATGAACCGTAGTGATACTCACCTGTTGAGATAGACCCGTTTCTCAGTGAACTGGCCAGACCCGTGGGTGGGATCCTCAAAAGGCTCATTCTGCACCACCTCCACTCCTTCACCTCGCTCACTCTGCTCATGGCTGTGCTTGCTGATCATATACAGCTGACCAATCCTGTACTGGAAACAGAGGCAAAACACATCTTTACAATCACTGTTCACGTATTACAAGCAATATTGTACGGACATTCTCTATACCATGTTTTTAACCAATTACACATTGTGGTTCCTAAATTATGGGTGCACTGAATCTTATAATAATTTGGCCGGAAATTCTAAAAAAAAAAAAAAAAAAAAAAGCATGCTTGGTGTTTGGACGAATAAGTGAAAAAAAAAATTAACTGTAAAATGACTAATGTATTTTAACTCATACAGGCTGGTACCCTGCACTCAGATGGGTGAATTAAATCAGTTTCTCTGACTTTGCTATTTATAGGTATATGTTTGTGTAAAATGAACATTGCTGTTTTATTTATTTTTATATAAAGTACAGACATTTCTTTATTTGCAGAAAATGAGAAATGGCTAAAACAAGAAAAGATGCAGAACTTTCAAACCTCAAATAATGCAAAGAAGACAAGTTCATATTCATAAAGAGTTCATAAGAGTTCAGAAACCAATATTTGATGGAATAACCCTTGTTTTAATCACAGTTTTCATGCATCTTGGCATGTTCTCCTCCACCAGTTTTACACACTGCCTTTGGATAACTTTATGCCACTCCTGGTGCAAAAATTCAATCAGTTCAGTTTGGTTTGATGGCTTGTGATCATCCATCTTCCTCTTGATTATATTCCAGAGGTTTTCAATTTGGTAAAATCAAAGAAACTCATAATTTTTAAGTGGTCTCTTATTTTTTTCCAGAACTGCATATGCCAGATTTCAGATCATATAACTGGTGTAGTCAACCTATCCTCAACTGTCTGCCCTCAGATTACACAATGCATAGATAGGCTTAATAAAACACACCTAGTCATACTATGTTCTACTAAATATAAATATTCCCCTCAGGGTAATGCCTACACTATACACTAGCAGAGCAGCCAAAGCTCTGAGAGTCATCCAATCTCCACTTTCACCTTCAAAGACCTGCCTCTGCAACATCTGCTGAGATGCAGGTTAAATGGGGTTAACCTGGAGAGCCGAACAGCAGCACACGAACCACCATTACCTCCCCCAACAAAAAGTCATGAAAGGTGAGCCTCAGAATGATTTCCCATGTAGGAAAATCAGCAAAAGTATCGACCAGCCACTCCAGAGCCTGGATTGCGTGGAGGTCAAGACTGGGCTCTCATATAGGACTGTGAGAGGACCAGGCCTTTGTGGAAGATGGCCACCAGCAGTGTCTGCAGTCCTGAGGTAGAATAGTGCTTATCCTTGCTGTTGAGATGTTTTTTGGAAAAATGTTTGTTAATTCTACAGTGATCACCTCCATGTAAATCCCTGCTGTGTTTGTTTATATGGTAAAAGTTAAAGTTCTCAGTCTGCTAGCTAATTTGGCAATCTGTTAAACATGACAGAAAAGCTGATGTTCAGTTTAACTGACCATACGTATGTTCTGGTAAGAATGTGTGCACCAATTGCTCCTAGTATGCTAAAAAGTACTTTTAAAACATGCATTGTGGTGCAAAACAGTTGTTTTGTCTAGCCTCAAATATGTTAATAGTTTTGGTACCTTAAGGAGCATCTTTCTCTCAGATAAAGTTAATAATATATCTTTGTTAAAGAAAAAAACTTGTCATTCTCAGGGACCGAAAACATCTTAAAGTCTTATTTTTCATGTTTAACTGTTATAGTAGGATAGAGTTCAGTTTGTTAAGGGTCTAGTTGTTCTAATATTTTGTACATGACTGTTCCTGTATTTTTTATTATTTATTTTATGTTGCACATTGCTGTTTTAATAGTGCACACTGCTGCTACCAAAAAAACCACTAGATGGCATTAAATATATATCTTAATTAAATTATTTAAATTTGACCATTAGTGCCTAATGTGGTGAATTACAGATCACTTGTATCACTTTGCATCACTTATATCAAGCCCACCTTTTGAAATAAGATATTGTAAATTTGATGAATCAAACCATAGACTGACCATAGACTAATCTAAAACTGGCATAGGCCTCTCTGCTGTAAAAAAAAAAGAAAAAAAAAAGAGAGAATCGAATCGTAACCCTAAAATCGGAAATAAAATCAAATCAAGGCTTTAGAGAATCATAACACCCCTAATATATATATAGATTACACAAACACAAAGTACGACAGTTCATCCTGAGCCATACTTAATGTTGATCATAACTGAGCACTTATGGATATGGGTGAACAGAATATTACCGCTGGAAACCATGGAGACAGTGTAGGGTAGTGTCAATAATTCCAGTGAAACTTTTCTAACAACAAAAACTTCTCAACTGAGTCAACAGCCGTTTACACCATTGTCTCCCTCCATTGCCTCCATGTTTGCTTGATTTTGAATCTTTTGTCTCAACCACTCACTGTTTAACGACTACACCAACATAAAGAAAGTTTGAAAAGGACGTTTCATTTTCGCACATTATGAGGAAATAAATGAGCCTTCAGAGTGGCGCAACTGTCTAAGGGTTTGCTCTGTTGTCAAGAGATTAATTTTGAGTTTGATTTCCTGCAATGCCACAGCTATCTACAGCCATGGGAACTGAAACAGACAAGCATTAGCCTTCGACCTCACCCAGAGAGCAATCAGTGTAATGGTATCCTCTTAAGTATGTTTGTAAGATGAGGTAATGGGATTGGCAATTCTCGCCTTTAAACTCCCGATGCTCCACTACACTTTGAAATTTGATAAAAGGAAAGCAAAATCAAGGACAACAACCATTAGTAGTACTACCACAAGTACTATTTTTTTATATTTATTATTTTATTTATTGATTTTATTTCCTTTTTATTTTTCCACCCAAACTGCTCAAAATCCTTTGCATTTGGGAATAGCGACACCATTTATAACATCTAGGTTTCCCATTGTGGGTTCTTCTGAGCTTCATGCTCTCTAATAGCTCTGAATTACAGTATCTGCAGGTGATCGTGTCACGGCCGTGCTCTGTTCACCTCAACCTTTTTCATTTGTTGCAGGCTGCTTTCTCCATGCTAGCTCTTTGTTTGATTAATGAGGTATTGCCCCCATTGTTCCCCGTCAGTAAGCAAACGAAATGCGGGGTAAAGAGGCGCGAGTGGAAGCGGCGCAGAGGTTAAAGTGCTGGTGAATAATTCATGGCGCCTCTTTCTCTTTGTGAGCGCTGGACAGATGTGGAGGGAGATGAGAGGTGTGCAGGTACGGGGTGGACTCCTAGAGAGCCAAATCAAAGGGAAGAGAGAGGTGCGGGTCGGCTATTTTTGACGAGAGTCACATTTGTCGAGGAAAAACAAACAACAAAGCTGAGCAACAGGAAAAGCTATCTGTGTTTATATTGGGTGGAATATGCACTACATTGACAAAGCGTTTGGTGACGTAAGGCTTGGATGGAGCTGCTCGGTCATGGAAACCCGTTCCATGAAGCTCTGTACGCTCTACTTGAACTGACAGATTGAGTTTCTTCTGTTTTCAGTCGCTTCCACTGTTGACTGGGGAAAATTACTACCATGCTGAAGTTCACTGATGTTAGAAATCCGGCTTTCAGGAATCAGGAGTCAGAAGTTGTTAGAAATATGCCATCCGGGCCACGGCACCAAGTTGTTAAAAATTTGACCTTCAGGAATTAGGAGTCCAATTCAGGAGTCAGGAGACAGCTTGAGAGTTGACTTCGGCATGAGTCGGATTCAGGAGACAGCTTGAGAGTTGACTTCGGCATGAGTCGGATTCAGGAGACAGCTTGAGAGTTGACTTGAGTTTATTCTCGTGCAGACAGAAAATCTACATGGGCACAGCTTAGTTGGTCGATGGTCCCTCTCTGTGTCTGCCTGACTAGTCCATCTGACTTGTCTGTCTGTTACTGTCTGACTGACTTTTCAGTAGGACTTTACATACAGTAGAAACTTTGCTTTGAACACAGCAGGGGGAAGCAGGGTAGGGGTCATCATTGGGGGTGTCTCTATCAACTTATGGTAAACAAAGTAGAGATATGTGAGAGACAAGCGTGAGGGACAAAAGGTTAGGAGTGTATAGGGGAATAGGGGGGTTAAGGAGTCAGTCAGTTAAGAACCTAAGGAAAAGCACTATTTGCTTTTGACAGAATCTCTCAATGTTGAAAACTTAATAAAAGTACAATTTGTTGTTGACAGAATCTCTCACTGAGCTCCTGAGAGCGATCCACTCTTTCACAAATGATTGTAAACGCAAACAGCTGCATGACTAGCTGCTTGATTTAATACACTTGTGGCCATGGAATTATTTGGATGGGTGGGCAAATACTTCTGGAAATACAATGTATGTATAATAAGCAGAAACTGAACAGTCATTTCTTAAATTTGGAGTTTAATGCTAAGGTCCATTTACCTTGAAATATGAATCGCTGAGCTGGGAATGACATCACACCTAAATTTCCATACGACTTTCATTTCCAGGTGTTTACCTGGATATCTGGTATAGTGTTCAGATTTTTACTACAGCCATGAATAAATGTCATCTCTGCTGCTGCCCCATGTTAAACTGCACAGAATTATACACTATCACAGGACCTTCTTCCTGTATTTACCGATGGATGTTGGACCCTCAGGATCTCATGTCCCCTGTCCGGCCAGACTGATTGAAGTTTCAGAAGTCGTTTTTTCTCCATCACCCACCCACCACAGATCAGCTGCTCATCATCCATCTCACTCTCCACTACTGATTACATCCAAGCTTACATGAACTCTAACTGCTTCCATTAGTGGTGCTGCTATTCTCCTGAATATATAAAACCTATGTGGATGTATAAAGACTTTTTAAATTTAATTTTAAAGCTGTTGAGCAGTGGTAGGATGGTCCCACCTTAAATGTGAGTCTTGGTTTCTCCCAAGGTTTCTTCCTCCTCCTGCAGCTCTGAGGCAGATTTTGAAAGGTGAAAGGTGCTCTTTAAATAAACTTGCATTGCCTTGGAATTGAAATTCTTTTTGTCTCCCAGTAAGAGCTTCACGATCAGCTCCACATCCTTTCACACCCACAGTGTTGAGTTGTCAAATCATATTTGGAAGGATGGACAGAAATATTTGTGGATTTGTTTTTTGTCAAATATGAGAGAGGAGACTGTCTCTGCTCTCTCAAAGATGAAAGATGCTGACACTTTTTATTTGATTGGATCAGCTTTGGGATTCTACCAGGCCTGAAAATGACCGATTTTATTTGCAATCTTTTTTTTTTTTTACTTTTGCAAGCTTTGCTTTCTTCTTTTTTATGGAAGTGGATTACCATATCACCATATACCTAATACCAAACAACCGGAGTTTAACGGTTGTTTAACTTAAATGTTTATGAAAGTTATTAAACATTGATCTCTCTCTCTCAGTACTGTATTTGGGGAACAATTATTTATACCTGAAAGTCTAGACCAAAGTTCTGATCAGTGTACATGCTTTTCATGCTATTTCTGTTAAATTTCACACAGTAGTTTAGTGAGTACACTGAAGAACTATGTGGGCTTTGCGTCCCTATTCTCGACACTGATTGTTTTGTAGAAAGGTGTGCGTTGAAAAGCGCCTAGGTGTTGTGCCAAATTTTGGTATTTTTGCCAGTATTTGACTCCATTGGTTTCATTGTATAGGTGTCTTTTATTCTCGACTTTTAAATAATTGTATTATTTCGATTTCAATGTGTAAAAATAAATTACTCTTTTACGAGATTGCGAACTGTTATTTTCCTTATATCATCCAAACAAAAATAGTTATTGTGACAAGCCAGGTGTCACGCAACAGAATGAGTGCATCAGATATCCTTCTAATTGCTTTTATTTCTGTTTAGAAATAATGGTAAATCAACAGTTACAGTAGATACAGAAATCACCAGCATAATCAAACAAATAATCTTATTGTATCTATTGTCTGTGTCCCCTGTACTTTTGCCCTAAAAAGTGTTTTGTTTCCCATGTATTTTTTGCCCCTACACTGTGTGTTTTGTTTTGCGCTTCTCCTCTGTACCTATCGTCTGTGCACTATATACTCTGTCCTACTTTTTTTTTTTTCTGCACTGGAGATCTAGCCTAAGTGTTTCGTTTTACTGTACAACCCTGTATAAGTATAATGACAATAAACTGAATTGAATTGAATTGATATTGAATTGAATCAAGGCCAAGACCCAGGCTTTTGGTCCAGAATGTGTTTTGCAGATCAGCTATTTTGGTTTAGAAAAAAATAAAAAGTCCAAAAAGTCTAAAAGGTCCAGACTTAACAAGGTAGGCCTGAAAGCTCCCTTAAAGATGTCAAAGTAGATTAAAAGTTAGTGTGTAAAATCTGTGTTTAGCAGAATGTGAAGTATTTTGTTCTTCTCTTTTGTTCTTCTGAGGCAGGCTCTGATGCCAGCAGGACGTCTGGGCTTGGTGCTGCTGCTGCTGCTGTGTGTTTTAAGGCAATAGAGTTACATAACACCAGAGACTAAGTGCTCCTGCTCAGCTTTTCTCTGAGTGCTCTCCAGGGCTGCTCTGACTGTGATGGGGAGAGTAAACTGAGGCTTTGTTGATTCTGAGAAACCTCTCTCTCTCTCTCTCTCTCTCTCTCTCTCCCGTTGTCTCACATATCTCTCACTCTTTCTTTATTTAGAGCAAATACGGAGAAGTCGGTCAATCCTGACAACCTAAAAATTGGGAGTTAAGTACTGAGCATATGCTCCATCTGACAACTGGTAAAATACACTAAGACACTAAATGGCCAAATGGTTATGGACACTACTGCTGGGGCTACACGAACAAAAATAGTATAGTAAAAAAAATATATAAAAAAAAGTAAAATCACACAAGATCATTATAAAAAAAAAGTATATCACAGTATTGTTTATGATTCTGACAATTTTTTACAATTATTATTATTATTATTTTATTTATTTATTAATGTATTTTGCATGACTGGGCTTTTATATAGGTCAGTACTCTACTGTTATAAAGCATTAAGGCTTTAAATTAAGGCTTTGCTTAGTATAGGGTTTACTTTGTCACACAAAATTACACAATATATAAATTAAAAAAAACTTAGTTTTCAAAACGAAATATTTTAAATAGTTCCATAAACACCATCAATGGACTTAAATACTCAATGTTTAAGTATGCAAAAGAGATATTTCTCAAAAGCTCTATTGCACAAGTAATACACAAGTTTAATATCAATTTACAGTATGTTATTCTTGAAGCCATTAGAGGTATTACAGTATTAAAATCAGCCACAGTTTCCTTTCTTCTTTTTTATATTAACAAATAAATTAAATTTAGTGTTAACGCTACAATAATAATATATTTAAAACAGGGCCATAGTTATTGCTCTTTAAGTTTATTTGCACATCATCTCCAGAGTTCTAGGAAGTTTAATCACTTAATTCTGCACCCAGGACCAATTCTGGACTTGTCTGGGGGACAAAAGGAACTTTTTTCCAAGCTGTGTCTCTTTTCTGAGTGAATAATAGCTGTTTGCTGCTGTTTTAACAATCATACACTGAGGAACAGCAGCAGGAGCTCCTCAGATAAAGTTCTGTTCTCATTTCTCTTTAGGCAGGACAGAGCGAGACTGAGCTACTATAACTTTAGTGGGTTAGATTGTTATGCTAACTGGCTAGCATTAGCTAGTGAGGTGTGCCAGTATGCTTCTTTTGCGGTGCTGTTCTATACAGCGATCTGCAGCGCCTCTAGCAGTATGTGGAAAGTGCATACCGGTTTTAATTTCCTCTCTGGTATACCAGTATGAACCAGTATACCGCCCAGCACTAGTGGAGACCCATTCTAATGAAACAATTAAGCTACATTAAGTTGCATGTATTGCTGACAAAGATGTCCAAATGCATACAACAGAAGTGTTGCACATAGAATAGAACCCTTTGAAGCAGATAAACACTTTAAAACACTTCAACAACCACTTGGAATACCACAGAAATTGCCAAGCAACACCATAGCAACCACAAAATGTTTTCCCAATGTAAAGAGAGCAGCAGTAATGACAAATACAAGGGACAGAACAAATGAGGTCGTCAGATTTCACACAACACAGTTGAAGCAGAATTCGGTCCTCGATGGAAAGAGAGCAGCAGCTCTATTAAAGCTGTGAGATATTGTGTATTTTTATGGTCAATGCAATATGACTTTTAACAATAAACACCTAGTAGGAGCTGTGATAATGTTTAAAACACACATTTAAAGTGTATTAACTTGTACAACAACAGAGAGAGCTCCTCATGCTGCACACAAGATATAGTTTCATGTGTGATATAACTAGGCTGGAAGCAGAGCGAGGCAGGGGTCCACATTAAACCTCACACCAAACTACTTCTTAGTCTAGGAAATTGATCCACTGCAGCCAAACCAAGCGCCGTAAATTTTGAACTCCTAATTTCTTTTAATTTATTGTGTTTCACATCAATATTGGGATATCACTTTTTTTTTTGTCCATACCGTAAATCTCGAAGCTCTCTGATAACACATGTAACAGCCCATAACTGGTAGACGTTTTATACAATCCACAAAGTCAAATCTGTTATTGACACTCTTCCTGTTGTTTTCAGCTTCTAAAAACTCTACCATCTACCATCCCTTAAAAGCCCATCTGTCTAGACAAGCATTCAGAAGCTGAATCAATACAGGATCACACCGCTGAATACCAACGTCCTCAGAAAGTCCTTGCAGCTGCAGCACCTCATTCCGCTTCAACGAATAACGTTTTATTTCTCACTTTGCAGATCAGACGTGGTCAGCGCATTTAGACAAAACATTAGCCAAAAGAGCAAATGGGTCAGTCATAACAGACAGCTCAGCCAGGCTGAAGAGAGAGAGGAAAAAAATAAACGACAGCGTGAGAGCTGTGCTGCTGTCACGGCTCAGTGTTTTGACGGAGATTTGCTCACCCATAATCTTCAATCAGCAGTTCCAGCAAATGACAGAAAAAAGAGAGGGCACCAGAGAGTCTTTAAAGGACACATTTCTCTGTGATATCAGTTACATCTCCGGGTATTTCCAGATTGGGTTTGCTTCTGTGTAATAAAGGCTCCATCTGTGATGACAGAGCCTTCGGTTATTTTTCACAGCGACAGATGAAAGTTTCATTTTATCTTCTGGCGTGAAAAAAAGCCTAAAGCTCTGCTCCACTTTACCTTCAGGATTCTTGTTATTCAGTGGACTGTCCTGAAAAACCTTCATATTAACCTGAACAGCCTTGGTATACATACAGAGACAAGGCAGCCATAACATTGTAACTGTTTTACCTGTTATATCAGGTGAAGTGAGGATGTTAAAAAGTTAAGATAAAAACCTTGATATATATCGATAGGGGTGGGAATCTATAGGCATCTTACAATTGGATTTGATTACAATTCTGTGATGGAATCTTTTTCTTCCATACTTGATTTCTTTTTCCTCATTGCATGACTTTGTACTTTTAACTTTTGTACTTTTGTACATTTCAGTAATGATCCATAATGAATCCAGCTATTTATACAGGCTTTTTCATACTATTTCTATTGTCTTAAAATGAGCATAGTTATTTTAATTAATCAAATACTGTGAACAATAGACAGTGATACCTTCACTATTACCATCTGGAGGTTGTTGCTGATGTCACTAACAGTTGTTTTAGGGTTTTTCTTTACAGGACTCACAGTGTTTCTGTCATCAACTGCTGCAGTTATCTTTGGTCTACCTGTTTATCATCTGTTAGTTCACCAGTACACCAGTGATGACTTTCTTCTTCAGTACACTCCAAACTGTTGTTCTGGGTATGAACAATATTTGTGCAATGGTTCTGATTAATTTCCATCTTCTCTCAGCTTTACAGTTGCTTGTTTTTCACCCATTGACAGCTCTCTGGGTTTCATTTAGGTTGCTCCTCTAGCTATTAATGCACAATCTGCACAGATAAAACCCAACATAATAGGTAAAATGGGAAAGTTCAGACAAAAGGTGCTATGTTCTGAACTCTGCATCAGATTTAGATGTATATAGCTGAAAAAAACTGAAATGTTGATCTTTTTCTAATATTAATCTTTTAATGTCAAACTCAAATGTCTTCAGCAGAAGTAAAGGGACTGACCTCACTGTCCCAATACTTGGGGGGGGGGGGGGGGGTGTTTTGAGTTTGGAGGTAAATTAAGAGTGGATTTCAGTAGCGGATTACTTTAGAGCATGCAATCGTACAAGCTTACTAGGAAGTCAAAATGCGAATCAGTTAAGCAAAATGCATAACAACATGCTGCCGGGACTTTTGCTATTTGTAAATCGATTCAGAATTGTCCCCATCCGAATGGAGATGCATCCAAGAATCGAAAATTTCCCCCACCCCTATAAATCACAGACAAAACAAACTAGTAGTGGCGGATTCTTAAAACCTAAACTAATTGTTGCAGCCCTAGTGTATATGTGCATGTGTGCCATCTTAAAAACATTACATTTACATTACAGACAGATACAAATGATGTCCATTTATAATTGTGAACTATCAAAACAGCCAAATTCATTACATTTAAAAATTGAATTGATTAAAAGAGGCACGTACATGAACACAGACAAAATCCATTACAAGCTGAAAGTGGGCACTGCCTGGTCTATTTATGAATATCTTGAAATAAAGATAAAAATTTCAAAAGAAAGAAACAATTAGGTAAAACACAAAAAAGACTGAGCATCAGCAGATTCAGAGAGAAAAGGAAAAATGCTATAAAATGACCATTCTGTGCCCACGCACACATTCATCACAGTATACAGACTATAATCATAAAACAACAGTAGATTGCCACATTCTTATTCAGCCCCAGTGCAGCTAATTACAGTGGTCGAGGGTTCCTGTGACCATGGAGACGAGGAAAATAACTCAAACCTGATTGACAAGAACAATTATGTGCTATGAGCCATTTTAATACTGGGTCCTGCGGTACGCATTCACAAGGTATTCATTTTCACGCTCAGACTGTCTTCAGCATCCAGACAGCATTGCATCCTAAAGATTACATTATATAAATTCTTTGTCAAAGAAACTGTAGCAAAAATAGCTGCACTCAGAAGCAAGTGTCGGGTTGTTATGCTATTTGGAAGAAAGAAAGGTTACAGGGAACAACAAATGCCTAACAATTTGGATTGACATGGACAACACTTGGTCATGTTTTCTGATCTACATATGCATGTGGAATGCAATATAGTTGGTGTGGTGCAGTGGATAACACCACCAAATGCCAGGGTGCTACCATGTGGGAGACTGGGGTTAAATTCCAGGTATGGATAACTATGTTGTGCTACAACAATAAGAGTCCTTGGGCAAGACTCCCAACACTACATTGGCACACCTCCACCTGTAATAGGAATAACCATGCAAGTCACTCTGAATAGGAACGTTAGCTAAATGCCATAAATAAATATAAATAAATATGTGATAATCCTGCAGATTTAGCGGTAGGGGTGGAGCATTGACGGAAGCGGTGCAGGAAAAAAATTGATTCAAGCTCGAATCGCGTTTCTAACATTAAACGATTCAGAATCGATTCTCAATTTTCAAAAAAATCGTTTTTTGTTTTTTTTTGCGGGTGAAGCTACTGTCGTGCGAAGCTTTTTAACTGTGCCGCGGAGTTCAGCTACTGTCGCGCGGAGCTCTTTAACTGTCCTGTGGAGCTTTTTAACTGTTAAAGAGCTCCGCAGGACAGTAGCTGAGCTCCACGGGACAGTAGGAGTAGTGTTGCGAGAGTTTTTGCTCTTACTGCCTCTCCCTATTAGGCTACAGAGGGGCGAGTTGTGTCGTGTTACGGTGTTTGTTGTTGCGTCGCTAAAGTATGGAGGATGAAGAAAAAGAAATCCAACCGATTTGAAAGAATCTGAAAAAAAAATCGAATCGTGACCCCAAGAATCGATTCTGAATTGAATTGTGGGACTCCCAAAGATTCACAGCCCTAATTGACGGCATGTCCAATAACATCCCACACATTTTCATTCAGGGATAGGTCTGGCATTGCAGTCGGCTATGGCATAATAGTATGAATACTAGTATCTGGGTCTTCAAGGCAAGCTCTTGAGATAGCAGAAGCATGTGGACGAGCACTGTCCTGTTGAAAAAAGTGCACCAGAGTGTACACTCAGAATAGGTAGAGCCACAGGTTGTAGGACCTTATTTACGTACAAAAGCAAGGGTGATGTGGCATTGTACAAACTGCACCTCACATTGCACTTCTAACTATAAATTTAGTTCTAATTGTTCCCATTTTCTCCCCAATTTACACGACCAATTACCACTCATCAGGACTCTTCCCATCACTAGTAATGCACCAACACACCAGGAGGCGAAGACTAACACATGCTTCCTCCGATACATGTGAAGTCAGCCACCGCTTCTTTTCGAGCTGCTGCTGATGCAGCATTACCGAGCAGCCAGTGCACTTGAAGGCAAGCGCAGCGACTTGGTTCGTATACATCAGCTCACAGACGCCCTGTGCTGCAGACATCACCATAGGAGTGATGTGGGGAGAGAGCACCATCTACCCACCTGGAGCGAGCAGGGCCAATTTTGCTCCCTCTGAGCGCCGGCTGCTTGATGGCAAAGCTGCATGAGCCGCGGTTCGAACCTGCAACCTCCTGCTCATAGTGGCATCGCTTTAGTTCTCTGGACCACTCGGTGCCTGTTCCACATTGGACATTTGACAACAAAATCCTGCATGGATTTTAAAATAAAAGTATGACTCATGACTCAAAAACTAGAAACTGAAAACTGCCGATTTTGGGGTTAAGGTTCAGAGATTGCACGACTAAAAGCATCCCCACACATTTTAAAATCAGGGATATGTTTCTGTCAATACAGCTGGCTTCAAGGCAAGCTCTTGAAACAGCAGCAGTTTATGGATGAGCATTGTCCTGTAGAAGCAGTGTACTAGGGTGCCGTGTGGTCCAGCGGTCTAAAGAGCTGCCACTATATTCGAATCCCGGTCATGCAGTTTGCCATCAGCTGCCAGAACCCTGAGAGAGCACAATTAGACTTGCTCTCTCTGGGTGAGTAGATTGAGCTTGTTGCCCTCATCACTCCTAGGGTGATGTCGATCAGCACAAGGCATCTGTGAGCTGATGTATCGGAACAGAGTTGCTGCGCTTTCCTCAGAGTGCGCTGTAATGATACTCGGCAATGCTGCATCAGCAGCAGTTTGAAAAGAGGCAGTGGCTAGTCTTCTAGTCTTAAACATGTGCTAGTCTTTACCCGGGGAAAAAAAGGTAAATAATAAAAAAAAGGAAGGAGAGTGCATTCAGACTACGTATTTGATTTTGATTTTGGCACTGACCAAAATTTGGCATTCCCACACCTGTAAAAGTTTTTGTAAAAAGGTGTTATCTTATGAGTGAGGCTAAATACTGGCCAGCATGCTCATGGCAAGGCAACATAAATGATTATAATATCAGCGTTCACGTGAGGACTGATAGTGGGTGCCAGATGGATGGGGCAATCCATTTCCAAAGTTGCGAGGCTATTTAACATTCATCGACTCAATATTTTGTCACTGACCGCATTAGCACTCACAGTGGACAGAGCAGTGGGTGGTAATTGTGATTGGCAAAATTGTGATTGGGACTGTTTGCAGGGGACACCACACACATATCTTGCAGGTCAGTGCTATGTTCTTTAGCTTCCTTGGAGCATGCCAAAAGTCGAGGGACGCAATACGCTCTTATGAGTTTCGGTATATTCATGTTATTAAGCATTTAAAGCTGCATTTTAGTAGTATTAGAAGTAGATGCAGCATTAGCAGCATTAGTTTGTAGTATCCGGGGAAGCAGACTGGGTGGGTAACATTTTCTCTGAACACGTTTGTGTGTTTGTGTGTGTGTGTGTGTGTGTGTGTGTGTCTGTGGGGAACGATTTGCTGTTGGTGTACTGCAGTATTACAAAACGCACTGACACGAGGGAAAAGGGGATTGATGCAGGAGGTGTGTGTATGTGGGGGGATGGAGGGGTCTGAGGAAGTGGTGGGCCCTGGCAAGGTGCCCTTTTCCTCCCCAGAAAATGCTGCCTGTGTCAGCCAGGCTGATTGGAGCTTTCCCCAGCACATAGCTCTGCTATCTCCAGCCCATCCATCACTGCTGCACAGCCAGAGAGAGAGTGCAGCCTCAGCACTAAAACACCACATAACACAGCTCAATGGAGTGAAGCAAACAGCGCAAACAGCGAGGAGTGTGTATCTGCCTGTGTGTGTGTATCTGCCTGTGTGTGTGTGCATGTGTCTACGAGGTGTGTATAAAGGCATTGATGCATCACTCTTAAGGCAGCAATTCAAATGTATCTATTTCTGAATGTTAAACTCAGTTAAAACCCCGTCTGAAAAAGACGTGGGCTGTTTATATCTGATCAGGATTTAATCCCAATAGAGTGAAGTGACCAGATGTAAATCAAATGTATTTACAGTAGGAAGTCAACCACATCTGCAGTTTGTCAGACTGAAATCAACTAGTGTGGAATGGAAAATGCAAATGTGCTCAGCGTGTGGCAATTATTATTGGTGCAACTCTAGTACTGGGAGGAGTTTTGGTGTTAAATGTGTTTTGGTAAAACTACTGAAGTTTGTACACAAATCAGTTGTTCAGTTATCGACTAGCTGTGCCTATGACTCATAAACTACCTAAAACTAACTTGTAATTTTGTAAAATACAACAGCTTTTTGGAAACACTTGTCATTACGTTATTTTTCAACTCAATAAACGTATTAGTAAACACACACCCGATCTGCACGACTCTTATCTGTTCGGTAATTGATTGTGACACTTACCAAAGGGTAAGAATTCTAAAGCATCGATTCAAGATTTTTGTCACGTCACAGAGTACAGGTGTACATGTGAGTGAAAAACTTGGGAGCAGATTCCCACCAATGTGCAGAGAACAATTTACAAGAAGAAGAATAAAAATATATATATATAATATAAAATAAGACATACAGATACCTTTACAGTATACAACAATATACACAGTATACTCAATAACAATACACATAATAACTTTACACTATAGACAAATATTGCACAGATGTAGATATCCAGATATCTAGAGTGTGCGTGTGTGGAAGTGAGGAAATAGTGCAGTAGGTAAAAGAATAACCCTACATTGCCCATGTAGGGTGCTGAAACTTTTGCTTTACAGCTCTCATGGGCTGCATTCAGTTGCTGCACTAGCTTCCAGTCACAACACTGACAGGTCCAGGTATTAAACTTGCTAGATATTTGATAGGGTCTGTGTTTTTTCATGGCACTGACAATCACTCAGTGAGCTTTCGAAGCACATTTTTCAACAATTCACACACACATACACACAGACAGAGGCATCGCCCGAGATAGATGCAGCCTCTGAGACTTTTGTATGGATGACCAAAAGCCAAACCAATGCTCTAAAAAACTGTGGACAACTAGCTAAAATTGTGCAGTGTAAACCTGCCATCGACTTTTCAGAGTAACAACAAATTTAACCACACTAGCCCAAGGTCCAATTTCATTTTATTTTTTTACCCTTTTGCCCTATTCCTCAGTGTTACACGTTTTACGGGGTAGGGTGAAGTGTTAGGGATACACCCTCCAAACTAAGAATTTTTATGATCACACTCCAAACAGAGTTATAAGAAATCACCAGCAATATGGCTGCACAAGTGACCAAACAACCACAAATATTTTCTGTCAAAAATTACAATACAATTGCTTTTTCTTATCATTATCTCTATCAGAGTCTTGCAGACAGCACAAACAGCGAGGAATGTGTATCTGCCTGTGTGTGTGTGAGTGAGAAACTGCTTTTCCAGTGCATGTGTGTGTGTATATGTGTGTGCGTGCATGTGTCTACGATGTGTGTATAAAGGCATTGATGCATCACTCTTAAGGCGGCAATTCAATTGTATCTCTTGCAAGGCACTGACACTTACTCAGTGAGCTCTTGAAGACAGCGACCGAGCGAACACTGCTTTGACTTTTTGCTGGTGATCCCCAAAAATCAGCCAGTGATTTTCAAATTGGGAGTAAAACTGTATTGTAAACTCAGCATTTAAAACACACAGTAAATACAAATCTTTGCATGCCACAAAGATCTCCAACAAAAAGCTTTCATACTAAAGTCAAACAAACTGTGTCAGTTCAAGTATAGTAAGTACGAGTATTAGAATGAGAGCATTACTGCAGCCACTTCATGCTCTACTGCTGTTTGATAAATGAGAGGGAGGCAAGCACTCATAAGGAAGATTCACTAAGAGACTCCAGAGAAATGGCTTGTGTGCTCCAGATCGGGAAAGCAATTCTCTTTGTTCCCGCTAGTGTCAGAAACTCATTTTGTGACACTTCTTAACGAATACATTGGGAGTTTGAATGTGATTTTGGTCCATTTGTGGCAGCAATGACAAAAAAGAAAAAAACATCTACTGGTAAGCTCCCTGCACCTTTTAACCGGACTCGCTCATTTTCATTTAAGGTGATTTAAAAGTGATGAGTTTCAAAGAGAGCCACAGCAAGTGTCATCTGTTGGATTACAGCCTTCTGCAGCCGCCTTGCTTCTGAGGGCTTGTTGCATGGCAATCGTACACGGCAACTTCGCCACTCGGCCTCAGTCGCAGGTAGGCTGTGAAGAACACTTCTGGGTAAAATCCATGAGAATGAGACACGGTTTGTTGATTCTTAAGCTACGCGCTACGCTTTGGCAGAGTTAACCGAGGGAGTGAACAGTGCCACAAAATCTCAGTGGGATTAAGTAGCCTGAGTAGTGGGTTTTGCGCCACTTGTGCGCTCCATGCTCCCCTAGTGCACTGTGGTATCGGTGGTACCAGACAGCATTCACTTCACACGCACAAGTGCACTTACTGACGTCCGAGTCCGTGTGGAAAAATACTGCCTGTTCTATTCAATCACCCTCTGTGTGAATATGAAGCTGGCTGGTGTTGGGTATGTAACAGAAAAAAAATCTCCAGCTTGAGCAGGAGGCTCATTTGCACATTCAAAACCGAGACTGTTGAATAAATAACTAGAAAGTGTCAGAAATAACCAGATGCAAAGTGCCAAAATGCCCCAGTGTTCAACAATTCTGGCATTAAAGCATTTTATAGCCGTTTTACTTTAAAATACCTAAAAATCAAATCTTGCTAATGCTTCCTTCATCTTTAATAAGGACA
Organism: Astyanax mexicanus; assembly: GCF_023375975.1. Classification (NCBI taxonomy): domain Eukaryota; kingdom Metazoa; phylum Chordata; class Actinopteri; order Characiformes; family Acestrorhamphidae; genus Astyanax; species Astyanax mexicanus. The sequence goes on along the minus strand of NC_064426.1, from coordinate 32,527,634 downwards.
AGATGAGCTCTATATCGTTAGTATGCCAAAAAAAACCCTGCTTTATGTAGATTTGTTAAAGCATGTAGGAAAATGTTTAAAACATGGTGGTGGTAGTGTGACGGTCTACGGCTGCTTTACTGCTCCTGGGCCTGGACCTGGACCTGGACAACTTGCTGTAATAGATCCAGGAACCAGGAATTATGCTTTTTACCAGACCATCCTAAAGCACATATCCGGCCATCTGTTTGTCAGCTTAAGCTTACTACATACTTGGGTTCTGCAGCAGGACGATGATCCAAAGCACACAAACAAGAAGAGTGGACCAAAAAGTCTTCCGCAGAGATGAAAAACTCATTGCCAGTTGTCGGTAAAGCTTGATTGAAGCAGTTGTTGCTGGCGCCAGGACTGGCACAACCAAGTTATTGGGTTTAGGGGCAAATACACTGTATACATTTTCACACAGGGCTAAACTGGTTTGGGTAGTTTAATAAAAAGTGCTTTTTATATTTAATCAGGTTTTCTTCGTCTGATATTATCAGTATGACAAAAAAAGCAAAAACAAAAGAAATCTGTATGGGGAAATTACTTTTTCACGCCACTGTATTTTTTAAACTACCGTTGCTATTAAATGGTGCACGTGCAAGCCGTGAAAATAGACTGTTGTTGGTTTGTAAAATAGCAATTAACATCGCTACGCACTAGGGGTTTGCAATATCGTATCATACGTGTTAATATCACCAACATTTAAAAAAATTGGGAACAATATTATACTCTAAAATATTGATTATCATCACATCAGGGTACTACTTCTTTGCTGTTTTTAGAAAAATTTACTCTGTTCTTATTTCCCATTATATATCTACAAGAACAGATTATATCTGTCCAGTTTCATTTATTTTACTCTAATCCTGGGTATATAAAGATATTTGGAGCGCATTATTAGTATCAATTTCTTATTTTGTTGCAGTATTGTATTCTTGGAATATATTTTTTTTATTCAGTTTTTTGTCATATCGCCAAGAGTATAAATATCGCGAAAATACCATGAAATATTGTGATATTACTTTAGGGCCACATCGCCCACACCTACTACTCACCTTGTGCAGGGTGTAGGATAGGGCGCAGAATGTTTCAGGAATGTGTGCGGCTGTAGTATCAGTAATTATACTTGCTATTTGTATCACATTGCAGCTTTTTCTACTATTGCCTGCTATTGTTTGTTACTACGCGGTTCTTCAACTCTGTGACCCGAGCATTAATAATACATGTGCACAGTCATTTGCCAGGCCAATAAAGCAGCTTTAATTGAATAGAAATGAGGGAAAAAAGCGAGATCTCGCAGTGTCTGGTGGATGTCTCCGCAGAGCTTTAAATGAGGGACTGCGGAGGCTGAGAGCAAACACAATTCTTACATAAGGTTCTACAAGTGATCCTGCACGCTCTCTCTCGTTAGTGTGTAACCCCAGAAGAGGAAGCGAGCAGCGCTGGACTCCGCATGCATTTTAATTTCATTTCAGCGCGGGCGCGGAGACGGAGAGGCCAGCGCTCCCCTGCTCCAAGTGGCCTTGCACTCAGACTCTAATGAAGTCATTAACTCTGGCAGCAGCCAGGCAGCGCGGCCCGCGCACCAGTCGCCATCCCCTGGCCTTGCAGGAAGCATGTTTATTTTAAGGCCTAAGATCGAATTTATTGACTTTCCCACTGAAAGGAAAACAATCCACTTTTTACATGGACTATCCATGCTTGGGCCCACTCCACTGCCGTTCACGCGAGTGTGGTTATGAGAAAGAAATAAAACTGATGATGTATTTTTATCAACACCTTCACAATCAAAGGCATGGCAGGCATCGAAAGAATCCTGGGCTCACAATGAAATGAAGTGAAATTGGTTTCTGATTGAGAGAAAATGACCCATAATAGCTGTGTGCAATACATACAGTTAAAAGTATATTGGAACTCCAAATGCTTGGCTTCTTAACACTTGGGTACTAAACCCATCAAATCTATTTCCAAATTTATTTCCACAAATGATATCCCACTATTCTAGGAGGGCATTCTAACCCACCCAAAGAGATTGGGTTAAGCTAATTTATGCTGTCTTGGACTTAAATACAGTAAATTACACTCCCATACAATGGCCACATCCAGATGCCTAGGTTGCATCTGAGGTCCCTCTGTATATACAGCAAGAAAGAACTGTAGTCAACATTTGAAATAATGTTGTGGTCCTCAGTTACCTACAATACCAGTCACACGTACAGTGCAAAGAAGAAAAAAAGACACCATCACAAATATTGGGTGAAAATGGTGGAAAAATAAGCCACAAACTTCAGAGAAGAGTTTGTTTTAAAAAGTATATATATATTTTTTTTACAATTATCATGCATTTCCAATCAAAGTTTGGACACACCCTATTTTTTTAGTTGTTTGCATTATTAAAAAAAAAAAAAAAGTTATGCATTGTAGATACTAAATCACCCAACTATGATGAAAAACAGAACAAAAAACAAGAATATGTTTTATATTTTAGATTCCTGCTTAAATGTTTTGCACATCTTGGCTGGAGTTTCTCAGTCAGCTTTATGAGGTAAGGGTCATCTGGAATGTCTTTCAGTTAACAGCTGTGCTGAACTTGTCTAAAGTTAATTACCACCAAGTTAATTATACCATTAGTTGTAAAGTTGAGAATAGGTAGTGTTGGTAGGGGTGGGCGAAATGGCCCATATCACAATATTTCATGGTATTTTCGCGATAAAGATACTCTTGGCAATATAAATTAATGATTTTTTTTCAGGAATACACTACTGCAACAAAATAAACATTTTAATGTATTATTGCATACGATTTATGTTACACCCCTACCTGAGATACAAGAATTTGATCAGGTTTGTAACAGAATGTCATGATACTAATAATGCACTCCAAATATCCCCATATATCCAGGATTAAAATAAAATAAACAACGCTGGACAGATATAATCTCTCTAGTCTCTAGTAGATATATAATGGAAAATAAGAACAGTGTAAATTTTTCTTTTGCTAAAACAGTAAAAAAAAAAAATAGTACCCTGATGTGATTAGGGGTGGGTGATATGGCACAATATTTTTAGGGTTATAATATTGTTCACAATATTCAAAAATGTTGGCGATATTATCGTGTACAATACAATATGGCACACCCCTAAGTGTTGGTATACAGTGAATAGCTCTATTTAAATTATGTTCTAATCCATGTTATGGCAAAAACAACTCAACTAAGTAAAGAAAAAAAAATCTGTTGCAAAGACCACCAAAACGTTATGATGAAACTGGCTATCATTAGGAGCGCCCCAGGAAATTAAGAACAAGAGTTATCAGAGTTACCAGCCTCAGAAACCACAAGTTAACAAAACCCCAAATAAGAGCCACCTAAATGCTTACTAAAAAGTATTATGGTTTATTTAACACTTTAAATGTACTACATGACTCATTATGTGTTCTTTCATATTGTGGATGATTTCAGTATTAATTTGCAATGTAGGGAAAAAAATAATTTAAACATTGAATGTAAAGGTATTATCAAAATGTATTTAAAAAAGCACATCATGTGACTTTCACACAAAGTCACTGTGAAGTTTCAATGGAATTTTTCATGTGTGTGATCAACGGCTACTGAGGAGTCTTTACAAGACAGTCCTTATAAAGGACCCATATGTGCCCCTAGATGCCTTGTTTAAAGTCAGTTTAGGGGATCAAATGGGTGACCTGGCTGTCCCTAAGGTGTGAATTTAGAAGAAAGAGAAAATGCTGTTACTTTAAGAACAGTTCTATAATGTCCTGTCAGTTCAGGGGATTGAACTGGTGACCCTGGCCAGTCTTCTAGCCTATAGACTACAAGTTTTCCTAGCTTTATTTCATGGAATCAACCCACCAACCATCCACACTCCGCTTCTCAACCATATACCATTTAGGCCAGAGTCGCCCCATCAACACATTATAAATATTATCAACATCCGCCAAATGACTTCACGTGCAGAGACCTCAACAGGGTCAGCATCTGTAAGTGCATAGAAATGCTTCAGCAAGTCTCCTGATATTCCTATTTCACCTCTGGAACTGAGGCGGAGAGAGGCGAGATGAGCTCATCATGGTTATCATCTTTCTGGAGCTGTACATTCTAAACCACTCTCCCTCTCTCCTTCAGCACTCACACCTTTAATGGCATTCAGAGAAGGAAAGAGTGAGAAAATGAAAGACAAAATAGGACCCAGAGGAGTGGTAAAAACACAGCGAAATGGCGCCATCCTTTCGCTAAAGTCAACCGACCCCCAGAGAGAGAAGCGCATCAAGTAAGGGAAGCGATGGACCTTATGGACTTCCATAAGAATCAATATGATCCATATTAGATGAGGACCACTCCATGCATTTATTGGTTCTCTTCATGCGTGTTCACGAGGATTCGATTTCAAACAGGCGAAAGACGGCGCGTATCTCGGTACGTGACGACCTCATTTCATCAGCAGGATGTGTGAAACCTTCCTTGACAGAGGAGATATTCAAGGGTAAAGGTACTGGAAGCACCATTACCCAGGGGCAGGAGGATGGATTTATTCTAATTCACTTTGTAGCCTGCTAATTGGACCTAATCTTGACGCATTAGGATCAGAATGAAATATATCACAGAGGGAAAGACAAGGATATCACTGATGAAAGCCAATGAATTTTTCAGAATGCTTAATGATATATCCTCAAGGATTGTTCTGGTGGTTCCAGCATGAGCATAAATGGACCAGACAGGTTTTCTAGGTGGTAATCCAAAACAAACTCACAGCACCTGAGGAAAAACTGCAGAAAAAATATTTGGAGATGTGTATGTAAACTTAGAAAAACAGCTTTAAAATCACTGCGATGCTCCACTGACTTGTAATAGAGAGAATAGCAACTTTATAACTGCTGCTTTGGGCTCGCAGCACTGCTTGGTAAAGCATGCAAAATAACTTTGTGTTGTTATCTTAGTCATATTTTTGTAGAATTCAGTAACATTACTCTAGAACATAAGTACACATATTTCTTTCCCTTTAAGCAACAGTTCTGTATCTCTCAGCTTGTCCAGAAATGCACATGTAAAGTGTGTCCTTTAGGCATGGTTTAAAGTATAAATTACACTTCACACTTAACACTACACTTCTTGCATAATGCTGCTCTTATATGCATATGTTTAACTCAAAGACTTCATAAGGAGCTGTGGATTTGTTTTTATCTGGTCACATGGTTTGTTTATAAAGTTAAAAGTTATTTAATGTGCTAAACATTTTTGGCTGCCAAATGCTGCTTTATGATTACATCATTGTCTCTTTCTCACAGAAATTTGGCACCTCTTCATTTTTTTTTAAATAGACTAATGTTCTTTACTCTGTGTCCAAAGCTCACCACAAAATTAACCAAGAGCAATGCCGCAAAATGAGTTAAAATATACTAGTTGCACATTTACTTCTCGTATAAAGATTATGTCTTGGGGATGCAATCTCTCAACGCTTAGTCTCACACTTAAAGGTGGTAGTATCTGTTGACATGTGTTCACTGGTTGTGTCATGATGTTCTTTAGCAGAGTGTAGAACGAACACTAGAGCAGATGTCAGTACTGATCAGGCACATTTCAGGTTCTTTGTCACTGGTCTGAGGCCAGTTTCGACAGTGAAACGCATACATGACAGCAGGTGAAGGCGCTGACTCAGGGCAGATGTTAACAGAGGGATTAGCAGCCTACTGCAAAACAGAGACGCCCTATCCTCTCTAAGCCACCAATAAGCAAGCCTTAATCCACAGCAAGATCAATTACCATGCCTGTTTCTGAGATTACTGTGCCTACTTTCCCATGACATCACCAATACACGGCTGATTATTTATTCAGCTTTGTTTATTTGGCCATTTTCAATAATAATTTAATCAAATTAAAAATGGGATAAACTGGTAAATAGTTAATTTGGTGCGGTTTCTGATGTAGTGCTAGGTGGTTGCTATGGTGCTGCTATCATATATTGTTGGTAAATTGGTAGCAACCAACAATGTGGGTGTTGCTAAGTACTTTGTAAAATTCTTTTTAGTTTAGTTTTAGCAGCTAAGGTCTTTCTAGGTGGTTGTTAAGGCACTGCTATGATATAAGTATTGGTTGCTAAGGTGCTGCTAGATGGTTGCTAGGGTGATGCTAAATGCTAAGCATTTGAGGAGCTGCTTGATGGTTGCTAAGATGATGGTAAGCATTTGTTATGGTATAGGTGTGGGTTGCTAAGGTGCTGGTGTTGGTTATGGTATAGCTGTTATTTGCTAAGGCATTAATAGGTGGCTGCTAAACTGCTGCTGTGGTATAGGTGCTGGTTCCTAAGGTGTTGTCAGGTGGTTGCCGCTGAGATGATGCTATCATATAGATGTGCTAAGGTACTGAGGTGTTGATGGGTAAAATCTAAGGCGATGCTAGGCAGTTGCTAAGGTGGTAATAAAAGGTGTGTACTTTAGCTAATGGATGCCGCGGTGTTGCTAGCCGGTTATTATGTGTTAAAGCGTTGGTTGCTACTAGGTAATTGCTAATGTTGTTCCTTTTTACCTGTTAGTTGGTAAGGTATTGCTTGCTGGTTGTAGAATATAATTGTGTTTGACTAATACAGCTCTGTCTACAAGCTTTATGCTAAAGTGTGGGGTGTGAAAACATATGACCAGGTTGGTCCAAAAGCTCCTCCATGTACTAAAAAATTAGGTTCAAAATGTATAAAACATGAAAACACTACTTTTTCACGCTACTGGTTCCACGATTGTGCCAAATTTCAAGTATGTAGCTCAAAAAATGTACCACTATAGAGAGGTTTTTAAAAGTTTACAGGCAATTAAATGCATACCTATGGGAATGTTTTGGACACTATAGTTTTGTTCAGATGCTTCCTGTAAGAATATTATTGCACTTTTTGAAAAAAACAATATACTATACAAGACTCCTTCTCATCAATAGGAAGCATAAAAATCAAACTTTCAGGGGAAATGTTAATAATAATAATAATAATAATAAGCCTCTTTGAGAGAATACAGATTTTGAATTGTATCATTTATGTATAGTTTAATAATTTAATGTTTTGATGTCCCAACAAGCATTTTGCACATCCTTTAATGGCTGTCTTTGTTAGACTTCTAATAGACTTCTAATAGACTTCTAATAGACTTCTAATAGACTTCTAATAGACTTCTAATAGACTTCTAATAGACTTCTAATAGACTTCTAATAAATCTCATGGACCATCACCTCAAGAAAAAAAGACACCCTTATTTGACCTCAAACTCTGTGCACCCTCATCTTCTTTGCCAAGCATCACAGACTACATTTAAACCTCTATCAAGTAGTTCTTATGTTTGTATATATGGACTGGACCAAGACCTTTATTCAGAGCACCTCCTACTAGAGTTTGGGAGTTAATGAAGCTAAAACAAAGCTCCAGGGCATCAGAAGCTCCTCTAGGAAGACTCTACCAAAAGGTCCTTGAGCATTTCTGGGCAATCCCAAAAAAGAAGCCTGCACAGATGCTGCCTGTGCTGTCTCTTCAGTGATCTCCAGATGGTAGAACCTTGCAGACATATGTGAAATGTCTTGTGGCCTGAGGGCCTTGCAGCTGGACTCTGCAACATTGTCCACAGGTCATTAATTACATACTGTCAGAGTTAGCCTTGAAACGTTGAGCACTGGAACAGTTTGTGCTCTGGGCTTAAACTAGAGATGGGACCGATCCGATACAATATCGGTATCGGGGCCGATATTGACGTAATCCGACGAATCGGATATCGGGCGGGCGCTGCCGATCCACTTACCGATCCATATTCCAGTCCAAAGCTTGAGCTGAACTATAAATCCGCCATAACGTTTACCAGTTACCCTGAACCCCCAGCAGCTTCAGTCTGCGGCTGACTGAGTAACTTTAGCTGTTTATCTACAAAAAAAGTCCATTATCTGGAGAGTTTTCACTTTGGAAACGCTGTACAGCAGAACGGTACACGTAAAGTCAGCATCTGAGAGGTAAACAGATTAACACCAGCAGTCTGTTAGCCTAGCTAGCACTGAACTGACAGCAGCTGCATTCCGGTGTTGTGAAGGTATGAACTACAGACTGGAGTAAACTATATTCATAATCCACATATCCTATAAAACCACAGCATCTACAAACACTAACCAGCACAAACACACACATCTGTTATTAAAAAACAGACATTAATTTAGTTCGGAAATACAGTTATAGCATTGCCACTTAGCCGTTAGCCATCTCCATTAAGATCTGCAGTCTGTTAGCCTAGCTAGCAAAATCATTCCGGCATTGTGAATGTAATAAATAACTATCTTAAGTGAACTACAGCCATAATCCACATCTAATATCAAACCACAGATCCTACCAACCCTAACCAGCACTAAGAAATCAATCTGTTATTAAAAAACAGTGATTAATTTAGCTCGGAAATACAGTTAGCATCGCCAGTTAGCAGTTAGCTATTGCAGCTAATCCTCTACGCTACCTGTCAAAATAAAAGTCTCCTGCACAACCGTTGCAAAAAATGCCCTGAATTTAATATTTAACGTATTTAATATTTTACTTTTTTTTATATTTAATAAAAATTCAAACATTTTATTTGAAAGGAAACTATTGTGTAATTGCATATGAAGTGTGTCAAATAAATGACTTTTGAATGCATTTACATTAAATACACCTGTGGATAATCTTAAAAGGGCTGTGTGGTCTGTTTCAGCCTCATTATTTAACCTTAAATCATAGTACTATTAATAAACTAAAAGTATCTGTATTTGTATCGGTATCGGCAATCTTATATCAGTTTTATATCGGTATCGGATCGGAGCTGAAAAAAGTGTATCGTCCCATCACTAGCTTAAACATGGGGAAGGTTGTGCCTTCTTGGTTATGATTCATTGCATAGATATTTGTTTATCTTTGATTCTAAATGAATCAGTGGACTCTAGGGTGATGAGACCCGTGTTCAACCTGTCCTGATCCCAGTACAGACTCTGATGGGGGCCTTTCTGGGAGTTTCATAGGTCCTAAAATAAAACCATGTGGGACACCAGAAAAATATGCTAAATGCAATCTGTGGCCAAACTAATCAAAACAGTTTCTGCACAAGGATTAATGCTGAATAATAAATCTATGGTTTGGGCAGAACTTTCCTTTACCACACTATCATAACTGCTAAGAAAAACTGACAAGTTTTAAGTTACTGTACTATTTACACTACAAAGACGCAATCCTTAAATTTTCCCCAAAATGATCAGTGTGTCTTATAATCCAGTGCACATTATGTATAAAGTACTCCAGCACTGAGACTGAGGCAGTATGAGTATTAGCATTAGCCACTAACCGCTAGCCTTTTCACCGTTCATAGGTGAGTATAGTTGGCCTGTAGACTGCTGCTAACCCTAGCAGCTAGCAGCCGCTAACCACAGTATACGCTAACCATGTTAAGAGCTAGCTATTTTGATGTTTAGAGGAAAGTACATATATCGGACTGTAGCCCGCTCGCCTCTGGCTTATCAGGAACACTCAGGGTTCTTAGTGTAGCGCTGTCAGGCGGCATTTACTAGCGCCAACTGCAGGTAGTGCTAGCAGTTAGCCGCTAATGCTGCTGCACCCAGCCTTAGTAGAAATCTGGAAATCTAAACTTACTGTAAATAAACTGAAGCGTTTTAGTCATCTAAATAAAATCTGTGTAGATTAACATCCAGAGCTTGTTTGACTTTAAAAGTAAAAAATATACATATACATATATATATATATATATATATATATATATATATATATATATATATATATATATATATACACACACACACACACATGTATACGTATATATATATATATATATATATATATATATATATATATATATATATATATATATATATACATATATATACATATATATGTATATATATATATATATATATATATATATATAAATATATAATTACAGTTTTGTTTACTTAGCTTAGCTTTACTTAACTTAGTTAGCTACCCCCACCACCACCCAGCTTAGAGACCTCAAGGATTAGAAGGAAAACATGGCAACACTAGTGTCACATTAGGCTTGGCTCATTGGTTTAGTTTCAGTTTTGTTATTTTAGTGTTAAATTAAGTTGATCAACAATAAAAAATAAAAAAACTTTCATATTTCATATCTTCCCTTCACCCACCTTTACCAAATAGGGCAACACTGGAAAAGCCCTGTGCTGAGAGAGGAGATGGAAAAAAAAAACAGAACACAGATTAATCTTATTACATAATACCAAAATGTTATGAAATGGCTTTTGGCTATAATCTTGTAGCGTTCCCTCTGGGCAAGCCATATTTGAAACAATGTGTTTCCAGACTATTTTTAACCCATTCACATTTTGAAATTACCTCAGAAGTCTATTACACTGAGGGTCCAACCCAGACGCAATGAAAGGTTGTTAGGAGTATTGTTATGCTGCCACTACCTCGTTCTCAGAGCTATGCATTTAAGAGAAAAGCTGTCACCTGATTCATTTTCCATCAATTTCCATTTTTCATGATATTATTCAATCACCCAGTTCAGTGAGCTGAGCCTGGCATACGAGACTGCGCATAATGCACTGCATTATACAACTTCACGAAACCCAGCACAGAGGGAGAGCCCTCTCAGCACACCTCTTGCTCCCATGAAGGGCAAAATAACTCAAGTGCTGCACTGCAGCAGGCTTTATGTAAGATCTAGCTGTATCACTTATGCTTTCTGTTCCGCATTAAGGGAGGGTGTTACTGGTGTCTGTAGATAGCAGTGTAGAAGAGTGGCAGGACAGGCATGATATAGGACATAGGACTGGGGGAATTTACAGATGATAGCGATAATCTCCATGAAATCTGTAGGTAGAAGGAAATGTGTTTCTGAGCCTGTTCACACCTGGAATTAACACCGGTTTCATACCTATATGGTATCTGGATATAAACTATTCTGTATGTTCAAATGTTTGTGGACACACCTTCTAATAAATGCATTTGGTTAACTTAAATTACACTCTATAGCAAATAAGCATGAAACATTAGGTACCACTATGATGAATTCACAGCAGACACGTCACATTGTAGACTGAGAAATGAAACGTCCCATTTATATGGTAACCACTATTAGTACTTGCTCTAAATCTGCTAAAGCACATTGCCTTGCTATGAGCATGCTGGCCACTTCAGTGATTAAATCTTGGGGCTGTATAGTTGCAACGTTAAGGGTATTGTTAAGTACAGCTCTGGAATAAAATAAGAATGATGAGTTTCTTTGATTTTACCAATTAGAAAACCTCTGGAATATAATCAAGACGAAGATGGATGATCACAAGCCAACAAACTAAGCTAAACTGCCTGAATTTTTGCACCAGGAGTTGCATAAAGTTTTTCAAAAGCAGTGTGTAAGACTGGTGGAGGAGAACATGCCAGGATACATAAACTGTGATTAAAATTCTGGTTTATTCCACCAAATATTGATTTCTGAACTTTTAAAACTTGATGAACATGAACTTGTTTTCTTTGCATTATTTAAGGTCTGAAAGCTTTGTGTCTTTTTTTTTTTATTTCAGCCATTTCTAATTTTCTGCAAATAAATGCTCTAAATGACAATATTTTTTATTTGGAATTTGGGGAAAATGTTGTCCATAGATTATAGAATAAAACCACAATGTTCATTTAACACAAACATGTACCTACAAATAGCAAAATCAGAGAAACTGATTCAGAAACTGAAGTGGTCTCTTAATGTTTTCCAGAGCTGTGTAAGTAAAGCTTTGCATGGCAAAAGTAGTTTGAATAAAAAAGGTCATCCTGCCACTTGACTCTATTGAACCTTTTAATTTCATTAGATCTTACAAGATTAAAAGTGCATAATATTTCTTGCCAGGAATTAAATGCTTGTTCATTTTGAGCAACAAACAGCAGGGCTGGTTAATCCATGGTTAATCCACACATTCCCGACTTGATGGTTTGAACTGCAGAGCAACGTGGAATCGCTGGCACGCGTTGAGATTCGGTCATAGGTTGCCAGGTCTGTATTGAAGCCTCAAGGTGGATTTTGGAAGTGAATAGAAAATCATCACTGGGGGGATTCTGACAATAGTTCTAAGGTCTGAAGAGATGGGCTGTTGGGTTTATGGTTAAACCAGCTGCAGTACACGCATAATGTTCTATATTTAACTGCACATGATATATCGCACATAATTAATAATCTTGAACAAAACCTGACATTTATTACAAGACGATCACTAAAAATCCAGTTGCAGTTTTGTATTTTGTGAATTTCTTTTTCTCGTGTACCCAATATTGAGTCTTATCTCACCTTAAAGCGAGACATTGGAAATTGTGGAGATTCAGAATGAGCACAGTTTACTACAGAATGTACACTGTAAGGAAATGGTACACTGGCCACGGAAATTGCAGAAGGACACGCAGTCAGAGTGGATATATAAAGGGAGAAAATTCGAAGTGTGTAACAATGAAAGGTCAGAGTGGGAGGATAAGAACTCTTTTGATGAAAGCATCTCAGAGAGAGAGAGAACGTCAGAGCAAGAGAGAGTAAGATAAAAAGAAAGGAAAAAAAAAAAAAGAGCCATGTGCACTTCCAACTATTTTTCCTCAGAGCAGTTTTTTGTGACCCAGACAGCAGTCAAAGATAAGGTTGTCTGAGCTGCTGGATCAATGGGTCTTCCTGATGACCCAAAAAACTGTGAGAGCACCAAACCACCACCACATCAGAACTTCTGAATTTTGCACTTTGTTTATAATCAATGATCAGACAAGCAATTTGCTGCATCAACTGTGCATTGTTTAATGCACAAAGTGTTTAAAACACACATAATCCCAGCAGAGAGAGCTTAAAGAGGTTAAAGTAAATCCTTACGTAAAATAAAACATTTAGCAGCCCTTATCACACATGGTATCAGTTCATCCTGTTTAAAGCCTTTTCAAAAACTGTCTGTTTTCCAGCTGACAAATACAAGCTGTACAGGGCTATAGGAGGATAGTAGCTGCTGCTCAAAAACTGCTACCCAGTGTCTGTCCTACAGTGCCTCTAGTGCCCCCCATCATAAAGTGAAGCATGACGGTCAGCTTTAAGCCCAGAATACACGGAGGGCTATGTGCTGCCCTGCACTAAATCCAGACAGGGGAAAGGTCGCTGTGCTTATGGAGGGGCTTTTACAGGGACCAAGCTGGAATGAAATGTGAGCTCACTGTGGGGAATGGTGTGCTCTATATTCTCCGACCCTAATAATACTACTGAGACAGGGCACACTGACTCAGTACCCTTACTGTCATCAACCTCACCCCACAAAGCTCTGGCCACGCCCCCCCCGTCACTCACTGCACCAGCCCCTTGTCCTCCAAACACACTTGTTCACTCGGCATGCTAAACCATATAATTTCCCTTTATCAAGGAGAAAGAGAGAGAAATACATCAAAAGAAAAATGAAACAAAAACAGAGAGAAAAATTAGTGTGAGAAAGAGACAGGAAAAAAAGGAAAACACAGATAGAGTGAGAGAAAGTGATGGAAAAAAGGAAATAGATACACAGCATGCAAGAGCAAGAATGATAATAGGATGAGAGAGAGAAAGAGAGCAATAGCGAGAAAGTGTGATTGTGAACATGTGTGAAAGAAAGAGAAAGTGAGAGTAAGAGAAAAATGGAGAAGAGAGAGAAACAGATTAAGAGAGAGCAATAGGGCAAGAGAGCAATAGTGGGAGAAAGAAAGAAAAAGTAACAGAAACAGAGAGAGAAAAGAATATGTGAGAAAGAGACAGGAAAAAAGAAAAGCAAAAACAGTGAGTGAAAAAAAGATATGGAAAAAGGGAAATAGATACACAGCGTTCGAGAGCAAGAGCAAGAAACAGAGAGAGTGTAGATGAGAACAAGGGAATAGGTAAAGGATGAGAGAGAAAGAGAGCAATAGGGAGTGTAAGCATGTGTGTGAGAAAGAGACAGAATGAGAGTAAGAGAAAGCATGAGAGAGTAAGAGAAAAAGAAAAAGGATAAGAGAGAGAGAAACAGATTGAGAGAGAGCAACAGTGCAAGAGAGCAATAGTGGGAGAAAGAAAGATGAGGAAAAAATAGAAACAGAAACAAAAAAAAATTGTATGTGAGAAAGAGACAGGAAAAAAGAAAAGCAAAACAGAGAGTGAAAAAAAGAGATGGAAAAAGGGAAATAGATACACAACATTCGAGAGTAAGAACAAGAAAGAGAGAGTGCTGACGAGAACAAGGAAAAAGAAAATAGGGAAAGGAAGAGAGACAGAGAGCAATAGCGAGAGAGTTTGAGTGTAAGCATGCGTGTGAGAAAGAGAAAGAGACAGAGTGAGAGTAAGAGAAAGTATGATAGAGTAAGAGAAAAGGGAAAAAGGGATAAGAGAGAGAGAGAAACAGATTGAGAGAGAGCAATAGTGCAAGAGAGCAATCGTAAAAAAAAAGAGAAAGAGATATAGACAGTAAGATGGTGACAGTGACAGAAGAGAGAGAAAGAGAGACAGCGATAGAGAGAAAGAAAGATGTAAGGTCAACAGTAAAAGAGAAGTAGTGAGAGAAAGTGAGGGTGAGAAAGAGAAATAGAAAAGGAGTGAGACAGAAGAGAAATAGAAAAAAGAGGAATAGTAAGAGTGAAGGAGACAAGGATAAAGAAAGAGGGTGAGAGACAAACATAGCCATATAGAAAGTGTGATGTCAACTGTGAGAAAAAAAAGTGAGAGAAGTGAGGATGAAAAAGAAAGCACGGGTGTGAGAGGGAAAAGGAAAGAGTGAGTGTAAGAGCAAAGGCATGAGAGAGAGAAACAGAAAGAGTGTGACAGTGAAGGAGCGAGAGAGACACCACAAGAGTATGTGAGAGAGAGAATAAAACAGAAAGAGATAGAGAGAGAAAAGACAGGTAGAATAAAGCTCCTTATCCTGAGAGTCTGTTTTCTTCACTTGATCACTTCTGTCCTGTTATCAGCCCATTCTCTCTCTCTTTTTCTCTCTCTCTCAGACTTTAATAAGGTACTGATAACTGTGCTGCATTCTCAGGGCCGGGCGAGGAGCGTGATGAGAAGAATTTGCTGGAAAGCTTCAGTGAGATAGCGTTCAGACGTAGCAGAGCTCGTGATCTGACAGTCAATTAGAAATTGGAGCATTCACAACTTTATTAGACTGATCTCTCCATCATCAAACGCGACCAACATTTAGTCTTGATTTAATAACAGTTTAGGTGTTTACTGCAACTACCCCCCCTCCCCCAAACCCCCCCTCGCCTCCTTAAATGATTCGTTCAGAGCAGGAGAGAGAGAGAGCCTGTCAGCAGAGCAGTCCAGCTTCCACCAGTCAACTCCAGCACTCTGACCTGCTGTGTGCTGCCTGTAATGAGTCTCACTACATAAACAGACTGAAGTCAACAGCTGCTGTGTGTGTGTGTGAGAGAGAGAGAGAGAGAGAGAGAGAGAGAGGGGGGGGGTGAAAAAGGAAGAGTAATTTCCCTCAAGGAAGAGTAAATTAACCTCATAACTAGTGCTGGTAACGATATACAATATACAATAACGATATACATCATGATATATCACATTTAAGTATGTTTTCTGTTATTCTTCAAAAAATATGACAAAATAATATTCAACTTTATTTCAAAGTGACATTAAACCCAACTTTTACAAATGAGAATTACTACATTTTAGTGCAGAAATATACTATGATCAGGAGATCGCCAGTTCGAATCCTGTTCCTGTAGCTTGCCATCAGCTACCATAGCCCTGAGAGAGCACAATTGGCATTGCTCTCTCTGGGGCTGGCAGATGGCGCTCTTCCCCCCCCCCATCACTCCAAAGGGTGATGTCGATCAGCACAAGGCGTCTGTGAGCTGAGGTATCAGAATTAAGTCGCTGCGCTTACCTCCAAGTTCTCAATAATTTCAGTCCAATTTGAAAACCACATGTGATGTTTCATGGACTGAATGTTCTTGCATCTGTAAAGGTTCAATAACCTTTCACCTTCTGGAAAACTTTCTGGCTGTAAAAATTCATATGAATCAGTATATGGATAAATAATCACAGTTGTTGTGGCTTTGCTGTTGCATTCAGGGGGTTAAATTTTGTTTTGCATGGCACAAACACCTCAGGTCCATCAAGTCAGTGGCAAACGATATACAGCACTTAAATTCATTAGAATAAAGGACTCAATTATTACTACAAGTGTGTTCTAACACTGGTTGTCGTCATGTTTCCATGGGTGACTGCAGTGTATAAATCAAGTAGCCACTCCCATCTTTGTCATTTATGCCGAGATTTCTTATCCCGTTCAAATCGGTAATATATTTTACAGTCCTGTAGTAAAGCTACACTAATCCACCTTCCTATGTAAAACTAATCTTATCCAAATAGGCCCTGATACTTTCTACACAGTTTAGTTTTGTCTCAGGTACTTTTCTCAATACCCAGAAGATTACAACACAATCATATTCTGGCCCTTATAAAGCTGTATTGTGGGGACTCACAGCTCCCAACATGTCCCATCGCCTGAGCGACCAGCTGTGATGATAATGAATACAGAAGCACGGCTTCATCGAGAATGTATGCTCCACAATGTTCTGTCTTTATGGACAAGGCAGCAGCATGAGCGGAAGCAGACTGGCATCTGGGCTGCTCCACTGGGACAGCATTAGCTCCTAGGCCAGCGAGCCTTGCGTCATGCTCGCTGTGTTTCCGAAACACTGTCAGTTTCCCGGCAAAGGCAGATGCAGAGAAGCGAGCGGTGCAAATATAGAGCTGCCTGTCTGTCAAGCGGAGATCTGCTGAAATCCTACAGGAACGCTGTTACCAAGGAACGGGAATTACCACCAATGCTATACTGTTATTCTTGATGGCATGGCTGCATTTAAAGGCAGGCCACCAGTACACATCCAGAACTGGTTTGTCCTGTTAAGCTTCTGATCACCAGCATCAAAAGGCAACAAGTTCAAAGTCAAGCCACAGATATGGAAAAAATGCCAAATAGCACCTGCTACGTTTTGCAATGTGTCATGCTACATTTGCTTCAAAGGCTTCTTTTAGCGATGCTATAAAAGGACCACTTTTGGTCCCCGATAATGTTGCCTGTTTGCACACAATTCTAGCCAGTCAATAATTTCATTTACTGCACTTTCCTGGCATGTATTCAACCTCACTCACAAGATAGAACCTCACAACTTACACAGAAGTGGATGCTTACAAGCTGTCAACTGAGGTAACACTCCATGAACGAATCTGGCCCTGAAACTTTTCACATGCGCACATAGATACCTGTTTAAACATCACCTTCTTCCTTGCCATCAGCTACCGGAGCCCTGAGAGAGCACAATTGGCCTCGCAAGAGTTTGAAAAGAGGCTCTGGCTGACTTCACATGTATTGGGAGGCATGTGTTAGTCTTTACCCTCCTGGCGTTGGGGCATCACTAGTGATGGGGGGAGTCCTAATGAGTGGGTTGGGTAATTGGCTGTGTAAATTGAGGAGAAAATGGGAAAAAAATTAAACATTTATTGTTTCTGGTAACTTTCATCTTAATTCCAAATAGGACTGAAACCCAAGACTTTCATCTGGCTGCTACTATTTCTTTTAAAGACGGATATATATTGTGTTTCTAGCTCTAAGCTGATTCCAGATCAGCAGACAAAGGCGTTTTAAAAATGAACGTAGAAGCTGCACCGCTGAGAGGCTTATGACTCGGGTCAGGGCCGAATGCCATTTTCCTGTCTATAATGTAGTATTATCAGCATGCAGCTCCCTCAGCCATGAAACAGCCTGCTATTTCTGTCCTGCTCTGACCCAGTTCCTGACCGTGACCCCGGTTCTAATCTCCTGCTGACACATAAAAAAAAAAATGGATGGAAAACTCTGTGACGGCGCACTGTAGGACTTCGCTAACACACCTTGTGAAAATTAATCTCGACAGCGGGATGATCCAACACGACGGCTCAATTTAGTTCTACAAGGCCATCACCAACTTTGTGAATACTGTCTTATGGACGTATTCAAAGGCATTTAGGATTTATGACCACACAGATAATAATACACTGGTGTACGATGTTTATTGCCTGTAGACAAATACATCAACAAGGCCCTGTAAAGACATAGGACTTTCATTAGCAAATCATATCATGATACACTGATCCGAATTCCTGTGACATCTGTTCATCAATTCAATTTAACTTGCGTTAAATTGTCACAGGAATTCGGATCAGTGTATCATGATATGCTTGCTGTGTGTTAAAAAATGGCAGTTGAAAAGACGGCCAAAAGAGGAATCACATGTGGCTGCAGAATGTCCTGCCCATATTCCTGAGCGGTTATTGTCTCTCGTATCACTACAAAAGATGACCAACAAGGGTCATATGCAATGGCTCCCCAGATCAACACATAGGCAAAGGCAGGATGGAAGTACTCATCACAAGGCATCCAAAACTGAACGTGACCATTGTTAGATCACAGACAGAGACAAGATTAATTGGTAAAGACGATACAGTTTCAGTCCATAGCAGACTTGGTTTCTCAGTCCCAACACCACTTTAAATCAAGAAGATGGTGGCTGACTGACAAACAGCCCACCCACTTCCATTCTAATTTAAGGAGTCCAGTAATATACACCCTCTCAAAGTCTGTCAAACTGGGCAAAATATCTGATGAGTACATTGAAGAGGCACAACTACTGAGAGCCTTTTAAAAGGGAGTGAAGTTAGTAGTTTCACACCTTCTTCAAGCAATAAATGTATTACTGCAGCATACAGTATTTCCTGTGCGACTAAGATATTGTCAGAGCAGCAGAATTACTATAGTGTAAAACTTTAAAAATTTTAAAAGAACAGAAAGTGAATGCTCTGTGTTGGTTGCAAATATCAAAAACTTCCTAGGTTAGTGAGTGAGCATTAGTAAGCTACTGATTACAGTGTTCTTTCATGCACATACACGCACACACCAGGTGTGGTAACATATGCATGAAATAATAAGGGGCCAATGGAAGGAACCCAATCAATGCTAATGACAACAATCACTTTGTACCTCACAGCACGAGGTCTGAATGTAAAGCTCCATGGACACGGTTCCAAAGGATGGTGCGCCATGAAAATAAGCCAAAGCATCGCTCAAGATTCTGCTCCTGCTGACAGGCTCTCGATTCCCATTTATTACTCGACCATCAAAAAGAGCAAAGTGAAACACCACAAACTCCCCTATGAGGATGAATATTCATAAAGGTAGTCTGAGCTTTTCATCAGGTGCAAACAAGCTTCTAATAAAATCCACTTATCAAACAAAGTGGCTGCTCAACACAGGCTAAGGACACAAGCCATTACTGTGACTAATTGGGCAGCTGAGAGACAAATCATTAGGCAGGTCTGACTGTCTGGGGATGGGAAGACAGCAGAGATTGTTAGCAGAGGCATCCTGATTGGAAGCAATTTACTCAGGATGCTATAAGTAGTCCGGGTTTTTGATCCAAGATCAGTTTCTTTTATATATGTAATGCAGGTTCTGCAGATTTTAAAATAGCATCGGTATTGTTGTTAACATGACCTCGGTGCAGTGTGTAATTCTGGTAAAGTGGCAGGAAAACACGTAAATTCAGTGTTTAATACTGCTTTATCTGAGTCATATTTGTGTATAATCTGATAATATTGCTGTACAACATCAGCCTACATGCTTTGTTGTCTTTAAATGACAGCACTGTTTCTCTCAGCTCCTTTACTGGTGACTCAAAGCACAAATCAGACATCCCAACTCTAGTTCAAGTTCAAGAGCAAGAAGTTCCAATTCTTCATAGTGTGCATTTAAACGGATGCACATGGACAACAAGAGAGTAGTGACACATAAAAACTCACAGTTCGGTTCAGACTATGTTTAGATCTTAACATTAGGCATGTCTATACATCTTTAATATAAAGAAAGATAAAAGAAAAGGGTGAAAATGGTTTTATATAAAGAATTATGATATGTTTTGAACATTAACATCACTTTTGCCAGCTCAAGCTGTTTTTAAAATAGGAAGCTAGGATTGGAAGTCTGGGTCTACAAACTGGTTTGCAGAGGTTAAGAAGGTTAGCTAAAGCTAAAAGAGGTAGGGTTTGTGGGGGGTTCCAGGCAGTTTCCATCAGCTGCAGTTGGTCCTATGCATGGAAGTCCATGTCATCCCTCTGCGTCTCCCGTCAAGAAGCATTTACCCTAAAACCTTCAGTGCAGGGAACTTCCTGGCAGGCTGACAGGAAAACACGGGTTGCAAATGTAGGTGGGCCGCATTTATGGCTGCGTGAAGCCAAATATATCACAGCACAGCTTGAAGAGCAGCAATCTAATCTAATCTAATGGCATATCTGCGAAACCTAAACACACACTGTTGTGCAATTTGAACATTGTGTTCTTGTAGATTCTCTCTTTTGCTTGTAGCTACTGCGAGTGGAATGTGGACCCGAGATGATTTGATGCGAATATAGATTGTGGAAGCCCCGGGGAAATGTGGGGTAATTTCTGTCATTGGAAATTGTAGACAGGCTAAAACGGTGGTGATATTTTGTTCAATTTCATTGTGGTGGTGTATATATGTTACATGGAATTACACAGAAAAATACAGCAAAATTGCTAACTGTCAATAGGATGCTTCACCAGTGTTGTGAATATCACTCGTTTCCTGTCTTAGTCTAGGGAAAGCCAGTTTGGGGTATTTTTTCACTCTTTCCTTAAAATATCAAGACAAGACTAAAATAAAATGTATTTCTTTAAAGAACATCCTGGGCAATCCATGGTGTAGATTAGGGTCTGGGGAAAAGTGGTTCTAAGGGGCTTTCCTTGCTTAAGAATGGAATGCTAGTAGATGGTGCACCAACACCATGGTAGCATTGTTGGGCAAGGCTGGTAGGTGGCATGCTAACCTGGCATACTAATGCTGTGGTTGTGATAGATAAATATGGTAGCATTGGATGAAGCCAGTAGCTGATTTGCTAATGCCAAAGTAGTGTTGCTGGCCAGTATGCAAACACTGCTAGTGCAATGTTAGTAAACCATTTACTGGCCTAATCAAATTTTCTTACTTCAATGTTGAATGAGGCTGGTAATTATAAAAATGCCACAGTAACAGTTACTTTACTTTACGAACATCACTGCCAACATGGATAGACTAGCAACGCCAGCAGCTTGTGCCCACGAAAAATGCTGTCAGTTATTTACTGATTTCAATCAAGGTAAAATGTTCAATCAATCATGATACAAATTCCAATCATTTAAAGATACTGACCATGCAGGGTGAACCATTTCTTCTTATTCTGAAATTGGAAACATGTCAGAATTTCTTTTTGAATAGTACTCAAACTTAGTCACTGTATGTACTAACCACCACTGATTTCAGACCAGGCGGTGGGCACTAAGTGACTGTGATGAAAAGGAAAATGCCTATTACTTATTGCCATCTCATGTTGTCCTTCAGGCAGCAGATTAGCATTCATACCTGATGTTCATGACTAATCAAGCCAAAGAGCAAACAAGCACAATGCCTGCTAGACTTCCTGACACATGTCAGTACTAAACTGACAATCAAGCTGGTGCAAGGCTAAGCAAGTGTTCCCTTGCTGAAGGTGATGAGTCAGCCTGCTCTTGGCATGTGCTTGAGGGTCCATTGTGGCCTTGTGCCATCCCATACAAGGCCAGCTAATGAAGTGGCTCAATCAGAGAGTCGACTCTAATGCCAAATTAACGTCATCAAATTTGCAGCTTTGTGGTCTGGGTAAAATTTAGCCTTGTGATTGCCCTTGCTCCTCTCTCTCACACGGACTCTCTGCGTCTGCTGTATTAATGTGATGCTAAGTGTATGTAGTGTACTTCAAGGGGAGTCCTGCTGATGGCATTCAGCATGCCCAGTGGAGGTGTCCCAGAGCTTTTACTAGATGCTTAATTAAGACCGGACTGATTAAGAGAAAGCCTTTCTCCTCCAAGTGGACTCACCCTCGGTGGGTGCTTCAATCTAGGGGGTTAGCCCTGGGATTGCACAGTGCTGGTTCTGCAAAGAAATGAAAAACAGAGCTAACTCAGCTTTGTTTTTGGTAAACAATACAAGTGCCATCATGTTGCTCTGTGTCGCACACACCAGCTTGTAAGTGTGTTCCTTCCGCAGTGCGTGACTCACTGATGGTCAGCTCGAGAGATGTTGCTATTTATTTGTCAGAACAATGCAGGGTCTACAGCAGGGTTCGGCAATTAAGTTTGGCCAGATATTTTCCATGTCTTCACGTTGTGGGCCACATGGTGGAGGTGATTTTGGAAGGGGAAAAAAAAAAAAAAAAAAAAAAAAAAAAACACATCGTTCCTCATGCGGGATCCAACCTGGGTCGTCAGGCTCGCAGTCCAATAACTCTACCACTGCCCCAGCTATAACTGCCGTTATAAGGATATAAGGAGTCTGAGAACGAGCAGAAAGATGAGAGTGGGTGGAAACTAGTCACGCCGAGCGCCAGAGTTTTGAAGCAGCTCAGTGCCTGCACTGCCCCTACAGTTTTGTGTGCACTGCACCTTGCGTAGCTTTCCATTCATTTCTAAGGATGGGCTCAACCAATGCACCAAACAGACACAGGATACATGAAGGTTGAAGGTTGTAAGAGGATACCTTGAATTGTCAATGTAAATGTAGACCTAGAGTACTGAATGACATGAAATACTCTGCAAAACGAAAAGTTTTTTTTCTAAACCCAAAAGAAAAAGACCCACGTCAAAAAAATAAACTGTCCACAGTGGTAGCGATGGATCAATTTACCATGCTAGCCTAAACAGGCCGTTTTCACTACTCCTCCTTTAGGACTGCAGCACGTTAACAACCTCCATTGACCGGCTGCCCTTTTTTTGTGCCTGCATTGGAGATATGTAACGATTGAGTCGTGAGGTGACGTGAGAGCAGACGGAGAGAGATGGTGGCATATTTTCAAACAACGCTAAAGGCCACTGGTCCCCTTCGTTTCTTCCTGCCAGCATGCAGGGAATGCAGGGCTCACTCAATCAGCCTGACCACAGGAACAAGGTCAAGCCAGCCTTCATTATCACGGTTTTGTCAGCCAGGGATGGACAGCATCTCCCTGCAGACAAAAGCAACAGATGTCCGAGTAGGCAAGATTCAGTCCGTGATGAAAACACCATGCTGACAACACCACCTGTGAGAGGAGGCGCTTCCAAAAGGCAGTGGGAATGCTGAGCAAGGCCTCGGTCACCAGTTCTTAACCGAGCCCGGGTAGAGAAGGTTTCAACACAGACACTTCAGCAGGAATCTGGTATGACAGGGGACAGTGCTTGTGAGTAGAGATAAGCTGGCTAGAGGATAAAACGTGACCCTCTTTGTCAAATGCTGTACAGACTTTACAGCCAGAAGACAACACTATGATTTACACTTACCCACTACTAATACAGGAGTCCTAATACTGGTTAGGGCCTCCGTTTGGGCTCAAAAAGGGAATGTCCCATCAATCAGACCTTGCCATGAGCACAGTGGACAGTGTGCAAGGTCAGAAATAACACTTTACAACTTCAATTTGCTTACTCATATACAGTGACAACCATATACATCAAATCATGATGAAATCGGGATGAAATTTGCAGAAGCACTGAATTGTTGTTTTTTTTTTAACAGAATCATAATTAAATGAAATAAGGTCCCAGAGTTCAAATTTCCAACAAAACAAGCACCTATTTGGTTTTTCAAATCCCCCAGAGAACGTTTTGCCAAGTGGCAGCCTTTCATCATGGGTCATAGAGCATTTCAATCTGGAGTTCATGTGAAAGTGACATGGAACAGCTCTTGCCGAGCAGTGTGTGCACAGCAGCCGGAGTGCAGCCTGGCAAAGTGTGACGCGAGGGTAATTGAAATCGATTTGTCAGCTGTTCAGAGAGACTGTGGGGCTGCTGACAGCACACAGATGCTGCTACTCAAGAACTTTTTCCTCAGTGAAGCGCTGAACAAATGCATCCCCACCCACTGCATGACCCACAGCTGCCCAGCTGACCCCTGTCCACCTAAGTGACCGGGGCATTGCTGATGATCCCTAAAAAATGATATACGAGGGTGGCAAACCTAGTGGGTTATGAAACAGGTAGCAGCTGCACTGTAATACAAGAGCTCTCTGAGTTATGCAACCTTTAGCCACTAGAATAAAGGTTAGTGGGCTGGACAATATATTGTTGTGTTTTTTTTTTATGGCCCTCATTAATATTGATCCTTCCAAATAACGATCTCACAGAGGGTCACTAACTTATTACAGAATTTGTTTATTGTTTGCCGTGAACTTTTGACACAGCTCTAAACATACCAGCATTGAGTATGTGTGTGAAAACCAAATACTGTACAATTGATGCTGCATGTACTTTTCACAATGAACATATAGCTTACTGTAACATACTGCTAAATGCTTAGTAGTGTTATGGTCTACACTTTCCATAATAGTATGGAAAGATTAGAAAATAATAAAAATAATAAGAGTGGAAATAAAAACCATCTACGTTTAAAGCATTTCAAAGAAAAACAGAGGGTCTGCACAGCTTCCAGGCAGTTGCTAAGCTGTTGCTATGTGGCAGTGGTGGTACTGCTAGTGGTATACATGGTGTTGCTATCTGGTGCTAGGTGTTTTTAGGGTGTTGAGGTGGTTGCTGAGGTGAAGCTAGGTTGCTGCTTTAGGTGGTTGCTATTAGAGTTGCACGGTGTGGTGTACCGAAGGTTCGATTCTTTTTCGATACTACGTCATCACAAACGATTCGGTTCTTTAGCGTTCGATGCTTTCGATACTGTATATAGCCCAGTCAGTAGCTTCAAATGAGTCAAATTAGTAGGCGCGATTTGATTCAGTTCATAAGAAAACTGATTCACACCGCAGCAGTCGGTGTGGCAGGATTCAGATAAACTTAGTGTTCTGAACAAATGAATCGATTCACGCGCAAGCCAGCAGAGCAGCAGCGAGTGTAGAATGGCGACGGCTAAAATAACAGATGTCTCTCGTCCGCGACTTGTGGACAAAACGGGCGCGAGGAGTGAAGTGTGGGAAAATAGTCTGAGATGTAGGCATCTGTTTTTTATTTATATTTTTATTTGTAAATAAAATAACGAAAATAACGAAAACTGAAAGTGAAACTAAACTACTTTATTTATTAGCGCTGTTTTCACTCCCGCAGTTGTACAGCGGGGGCTGTTGTGCCGATTCTGTCCGCGAAGCGGGAGTCGGATTCAGTAGCGGATTCGGCACAAGCGCGGCGGCACCTCGTGGCGGTGTTAGTTGTAAGCGCTCGCGCTAGCCCCAAAATACGACAGAAAACACTGAGGGAGCTGCAGAATTATGTGTGGGACTAGAATATGAGCACGAGGAGATAAAAGAGAACCTTTACCTGTGAGTAGCTCACATCAGAACACGCAAATCTCTTTCTCTCTCACTCTCGCTGTGTCTCTTTCTCTGTGTCTCTCTCTGTCTCTCGCACGTGCCTCCGCGTTTGACCTGCAGCACTGTGTTTAGCTGTTCTTAAAAATCATTTTAATTAAATAATAGATCTATGCTTCTATGTTACTGTGTTATTTAACATAATTCTGATCATATTTCGCTCATTCATTTAGCAGACAAGCACCCTGATCTCTACAAAGAGCTGAGAAGTCGACAGGTTTGTGGAGTTAGTCAAGATACACTCTGTCTGTAGCTTTACTAAGATTTACTAGCGACTGCCAATAAATCACGTTAACACGGAGAGGAGTGTGCAGGAGTTTTGTTTTGGACCCGTGGTTTTCTCTATTTCTCCATTATCCCATTGGCTGTGAAACATGAACTTAAGATGTTCACGTTTTCGCGTTTCCATCGCAAATCTGTGGTCATTCACGTAGCCTGCTTGATCGTTACACTGAACATGGGCTTATTAAAATCGGTAAACGGTTGGTTAATAAAACGGAGCAGTGAGTGTTGAAATGAACATAACATTGTAATGTTCTTCTGTCTATTTATTTTCCTTAATCAGAACTTAACTTCTGCCCGCCCGTCAGGTTCACATAGTCAGGCTACCATTACCTCTGGTTTTAGTTTTAGTTTTTAGGAAGTGTTTAGATAATTATGTTATAGTTAAGGTTATAATAATGAAACTTGTTTTTTGTTCAAATGTTTCATTTTAGAATAAAAACGTTTGCACCGATTGTTCAGTGTTCATTTTATGTTCAGATATTTTTATCTTTTTTTTTTTTCTTCCAAGTATCGTTTTGGTATCGAGAATCGTGATACTACAGTTGGTATCGGTATCGAAGTCAAAATTTTGGTATCGTGACAACCCTAGTTGCTATAGGTGGTGATAAGTGGCTACTCCCAGGTAATTGCTAACTTTGCTTACAATCCTAATTGCATATTTCTAGTGTATTTTCGATCACTGTAACATTTAAAAAGAGCCAACACTTTTCCAATCTGTAAAAATTAATCGCTACGTAGACACTGTGCATCCAAAGACAAAGCTGTATATGTTAAGCACACAACAAATAATCAGATCAAACTATATGATTAATAATAATTAAAGTCAATTATATACAGACATCTTAATACAGAGAGCATCATGTAAATGTCACCACACTACTAATACTGTCTATCAATTTGTTCAGTCAGATCAGAAACAGTCTTGGTAAAGTACCCGCCTTGCAGTAACAAGCAAACAGAGGCTTTCTGCAGCTTCCTGGCCTTATTAGAACAAAGTGTAGCCATGGCTACAAAGTGGTACAAGCTGACTTTCCCCTTTCTCAACAGCAGCAGGGACTGCAATTAGGGGAAGAAAGAGAAAAGTTTATTCAAGCTGGGGTTCAGTTCAAGTAGAGTCAAACCAATCTGCCAGGCTGATGGGCCTGGTTAATGGATCTTTTCAATCTGAGACCTTAACTAGTGGCCTCATCTCTGTTGAATAGGATCTGGATCAGGACAACTTGAAGACTTTAGTATTCTTCTCAGGGCCATCTGATTTTATTGAATTCATCACTTCCTGGACGTCTCTTACACACACAAGCAATGACTAATCGTCAGGAAATCATATACTTCTTGGTAATATAAATTCTTTTTTTTTTCTCAAATACCAGTAACTAGTGCTGGGTGATAAAACGATATCGATAGTTATCGAGGAAAATACATATCGCGATAGCTATGATAAGCCGGACGATAGGATTCGATAAACTTTATTTTCTATTTCCCGTTTAAGTAGCGCTGCAAACAGGCACAGCAGCCCAGAACAGCCCTAAAGACTAAAACTAAATCAAAATCACCTGTCAAAATGAACACTGTGATATACTATTGTATTTTGCTTTATGTAGCTGCCTGCATTTAGGGAGGGGAATAATCATTTGATTAAATATATTTTTATTAAAAATCCAAGTGCTATTGCAGTATTTTTAGTTTATATATTTGTCCCTTGTACTTGTTTAAAGGGCCATACATCTGCCACTTATGAGTAAAAAGAAACCTTTAAGTGTAACAGAAAGTAATTTGATTCATATTGTGACACATATCGATATAAGCTGATATGGAAAACTATATCGTGATCAGATTTTTTTCCATATCGCACAACCCTACCAGTAACTAAATTTTTCTCCCCAATATAGTTAAACACATAATCCACCCACTCACTAGGACCCAGACCGGATTCAAAACCACAGTAATGCTCCTCTGCCCTGTAATAAGGAGGGTAGTGTCTCTATCTTTGCTTGGCATGATGATGCTAACTGCACTATGTAACTTTGGGGATTTGGGCAGGCGAGGCTTGTGAAAACTGCAGAACACTGCAGAACAGAGTCATACTGATAAATCTTGGAATTTTACTTTACAACCTCAGTTCGCCTGCTTACAGTGGCAATACTTAGTCTATCAAAAGTCCAGAAATGCATGTGTAAAGTGTGGTTTTCTTAAGGGGTGGTTCAAAGTGCATATCCTACTACCAGACCAAACAGAAGGACAGATGATAGAAATTGAAAAAAAAGAATTGCATTACACTTCTTTAAATACCAGAATATTTTGTAAAAAAAAAAAAAAAAAAAAAAAAAAAAAAAACAGAAAGGAAGTTGATGGCATTTACAGTAAGGCTGTAAATCTTGATCATTTTGGTGGGCTAATCTAGCAATATTTTCTTTTGGATTAGTCGATAAATTTAAATTACTATTTATGTTATATGCTATGGATTATAGTTATAGTTTATTGCAGACAGTGCACTGGCAAATGTCAATTAAACCACAGGTTACATATCTTATACTTAAAAATGTGGATATGCTCTAAACTAACAGAGAGTAGCTACAGACAGACAGACAGATAGATAGATAGATAGATACTTTATTTAATAATTAGAACAAATGCTGGAAATGTGAGCGCAAAAAAAAAAAAAAAAGACATCAGGCAAATGTTACTCTTGTAAATCACTAATAAACAACTCGACTTAATTCTAAGAGCCCTAATCCCATTTTGCGGAATTTCTTTAATACTCTGTCAAACCTAGACCTGGGTTGCCTACAAAGAAATAAAATGATCAATCATAAACAACATTAATTATGCGCTGTACCACACTGACTGAAAGCTTAACCTTGACGGTGTAAAAGCACAGAAAAACTGCATGATGTGCAGACCCTTAAGTTACACAACACAAACCAACAGCTTGAGCTGAAGTTACTTACAGTCCTTGGCCTGGCTGTCTGTCATACAGTAATTAAAGGTACTACACGAAAGGCTGCTGGCTTTAAAACCACTTTTTTTCAACTCACTTGACCTGAGAGGCCACACACTTCCCTATTTCTAAAGAACATGGGAGTATTATGATGTTTGTATAGAGAATAGAAAGCAAATCAGTGTAGTGTCATTACAGGTTCGCTTTAAAAAGTAATGATTCACAACCACAAAACCTTAGGTTAATAATGCCACAAATGTGCAAGATGCAGATTTTTTTTGATGAGACCAATAACTGTTGGAAGCATGTTTTTTCTGTGTTATAATGAAATATATATTTATTTACTTTACCTGCCTACTCTCCCTATTTTTTGTGTATTTATCTTGATGTCTATTTTGTTCTATTCTATTTTATTGTGTTCTTATTTTTATTTTATTTTATCTTATCTATATTTATCTATTTTAACAATTGCTCCTGGGTGTATACTGGATCGTGAGATCACAATTTCGTTCCACCTCATGTACCACATGTGATGCAAATGACAATAAAAATCTCCTTGAATCCTTGATTGAACACACACCCAGAACACATTCATACCCAATTTTACAGTAACACTATAGTTAATGTATTTTAATCAATAAACGCTTTACATTTCTATTAAAAAAGTACCAGATCTCAGAGTGGGGATGAACCGAAGCTACGACAATACCGATATCCCTGGAACTGCTGTAAGAGAGAAGGCACACACCAGTGACGAATAAAGGATGAAAAAAAAAAAACACAATTTTAAATTGTTTCTTTAGAAAGAACAGAAAATAAATGTGACAAGAATACTAGCCAAAACAGAGTACAGATCATACCAAGTTCAGCACATCATCAACATTATTTAGCTTGCAAACAACTACTTTGGGCACTAACTACGCTAACACACGCCAACAACTCAGCTACTCCATGTAAAGCAGGGGGATCTATTCTTAATTAAACCTTAAGTTAACCCTCGAAATAGCAGAATACTGTAAACTGCTCTAGATAAAGGAAAACATGTGTGGTTACGAAATGTGCACTTTAACCCACAAAACATTTGAAGCCTTAGAGTAAAAAAAAACAAAACAACTAAATGTGCTTTATTTAGACCTACTGTAAAGGTTTTTAAAATAAAGTAACTAACAATTGTTAAGAAAACGACATATGGTTATTCATTGGAAGGGCTCAACTACATAAGCATCTAAGCACTCATTCATTACAACTTGCCTGTGAGACCAAAGACATAAAAACATTACAGATTTCTTTTTACATAAATTTAGGATTTAGAATAGAATGCTCAACAATATCGTTGCATTTTTCTATAATGAAGCTCTGAATTTCAACAGTTTTCGAATATCGATATGGATCATAATATAAACTTATGATTTTATAGAACTGGGATTTATAGTACTGTTACTGAAGTCCTCTTTGGACATTTTGTGCCTGATATTATGTCCTCTGCTATTTCATAACACACGCGCGTGCAATAAACTGCATTTCCACAGTGCTGTTGCCAGGCAGGTCAAGCCTCCATAAAATTTACAAACAGCCTGTCCAGGCTATCATGCATTAGACCTATCCGTGACATTCACACAACACACACTATAAACATGGTAATTGTTTTATAATGACTCCATTACATCTCAGCCTCGTGGGATTTCAGGCTCAGGATGCATTAAACATCTCACTGACAATAATATTAGGTTTAGCTTATTCTATTTACATGATGCTAAAAAAAGCACGCCTGAGCTAATTAACCACACAGGCAATCACACAGAAGTACTTACAAGTCAGTGGCATTATTCACGCTGTGTTTAAATTACACATAATTAAAAACTTTCAAATGCAAAAAGCGTATTATCATTGGGGCTTATTTAACAGCGATCATAAAACACAGTATCATAGTTTTCAAAACAATTCCAATATTTAACAGAGCTCCAGACTAACATCTCCCCACTGTCCTGGGAACTACAAAACATTGAAATGGGACCAAAAGAGCTTTAATCCTGAAAGGGATGAGAACAACACTCTTTCGGGACAGAGAATTTGCATGTGATAAACCAGTTATAAGAAGGTTTGAGGAGAGTTTTTTAATGTTTAACAAAGAGTCTCTACGTTAAAGATCACACAGCTTAACATAGAGCCAATCAGCTTGTGCAAGAGGAGTGTAAATGTGGCATGAGTAGGGAAAGGTACTAAAGAAAATCATTGTGGTTGGTGGATCACCATATCAGTCAACTGCGGAGCTTCAAAAGCGGCAATATTGTCAGTAAAACTGCGCCACATGCTAGCTAACAGCAGAACTACGCTTTTAAGGTGAGAAGACACCTTCTTTTGAACTACTGTGTTCTATATCTTTTCTACTTCTAAGCATAATTCCAATTTGCAAATTTTATCTTTGGATAGGAAT
Source organism: Astyanax mexicanus (assembly GCF_023375975.1). Lineage (NCBI taxonomy): Eukaryota > Metazoa > Chordata > Actinopteri > Characiformes > Acestrorhamphidae > Astyanax > Astyanax mexicanus. The sequence continues at coordinate 32,496,540 of NC_064426.1, read as the reverse complement.
AAAGTATAATTATGTATAAAAGAGACATGGCAAAACTCCCATTACCTATGTCAGTGTATATTACACAATTATTCTCAAAAATAGTTTGTGAAAAAGCTTGATTATAATAAAATAATAATACTGCATGAGGTTGTATGGTGTTGCTGTCACAAAGAGAAACCAAAATTTACAGGAGAATTACAGAAAAAGTAAAAAGATATATACCATTCATTCATCACAAAAGTGCCAAAATTAACAATAAAGGACAACTCAGATTCAATAACGGAAAGAGAAATATTACAAAAATTAAGATACAAGGTTTAAGCAAAATAAGTACATTTATGTATTTTTGCAACCAACAAAAAAGGGTGGAGGGTAAACCCACCAACCTATTAATACCCTTGATTACCACAAAATTGCATTATTCATTCACAATGATGTGTTTTAACAGGCTACACACACACCAAAAACACAGTACATCTGTGGTGTCACTCAGCAGATGGCTTGCAAGAGAAGAAAGCTATTGTAATTCTGAAACGGCTGCCAGTTTTGCTCATTTTATGAGAAATGTTGCAGGAGATCTGTTGCCATTGCTGAGGTTATTTCAGAGCCAAAAAAAACAGTCACATCATCTTTCACTCAAAAAAGACATCACTCAAAAGCACATTAAGCAGCTAAGAAGTTTTGAGTGGAAAACTGAACTTTCCTTAGAAAGAATTACATTCACATATTCAAACAGTTCCAGAAAGATTTTTTCCCAAGCACAGAATAACAGGTACATCTGATCAGATCAGATAGAGAACTAATTTGGCTAATGCTGACAGATAAACAACAAATCAATCAAGTAATACAATTAAGCTCAGTTTCATGAGGCTTTAATTCGCATTTACACAATTAGTTTTATATTCAGACTACAGTTTATGGGAAGATGATGTGGTTTGATACACACGGAACATCTTTGTTAAAAGGTCACCCTGTTTAAGCTTGCCTATTTAGCGGTTAGCACAGGCTGTGCTTTTTGAAGTATGTTCAAATTAATAGACTGAAATGGTTTAAATCTGTTTTTTTGCCTTATTGTGACAAAAATGTGTTATATTTCTGGATTGTGTGGATTTTCAAGTCTGATCTTCCCAAATTAGACACAGAATTGTGTCACTTTCATATGTGGTCTTATACTGCATAAGTATTCTATTTGCTGGCTTACACTATTTAAGTGATACATTAATCATTAACTAACATTCATTAATTATCGAGACACCCTATAACTTAACATATTCTACTCCTTTTGGAATGGATCCACTCACACACTCACACAAACAATTTAAAAATGCTTAGAATCGAATAGGTATTTTAACCCAGAAACACACAAACACATCCACAACATCTGCAAAAAAAAAAAAAAAAAACATTGGGCGCCTTTAAAAATTGATGCTAAGCACAACAAACAAGACCAAACTATCTGACAGATCTGTTTTCTCTTTCAACAAACTTACTGAGGCTGACCATTTAGCCAAAACACTCCTGTGGGACTCACACATAGATGAAACATGGGCTCTAAGTGGTGTTAACTGTGTTGTTTCGGAGACCCATACAGGTTAAATCACTACGGCCTTCCCTAATCTTACATGGGTCTTGTCTATTGGACCCACGTGCAGCGAACATCCCAGATGGGGCCCATGTTTAACCCCTCCCAGTCCCATCACTTGACCCTGGTGGGTATCCATATGTGTTGCTCACATGGAGCCTGTGGACAAAACTTTCTGCCTCCCAGTTACGCTATACTCACTTTGGTACGTAAACTGGGCAGCATCCTGAAGCCACAGTGACTGGCCAAAATGTCACTTTCATCCAAATTTGCACTGGGTACCTCATGAAGTTCCAACAGCACCACCATGTGGATTTCAGTCTGGCTAAAGAGTTTCACTTCAAGTCATAAAGTTAAGCCTTAAAGAGAGGTATTTGCCTGTTTTGAACTAGCAAGGTAGGTAATAATGACTGTTTATGTTGTGGGTCCGTGTTGAGACCTGTGATTAAGGAAAGGCACATATAAACCTATAGGAGGAGCAGCAGCTTTAAAGCCTATAATCACCACTATAACGTTCTAGTCCATTACCTTAATAAAGAGAGAGAGAGAGAGAGAGAGAGAGAGGCAAACACATCCCTGTTGTAAAATCCAGCTCATAACCAGTTTTTGCTGGTTTTAGATGGTCTAAATTGGTCTTTGGTGGCCAAAAACACTGTAAACTGGTAAACAAGCTATTGACCAGCATAGCAAATGTTATGTTTGATTTGAGTCAGGTTGGTCCAGTAAGTAAAACAGATAATCTTAAAAAATAAGTTAAATTCATACTTATAGGAGCTGTCACTGTGATCTGAGGATTGCTGGTTTAAATCCTGGGTCATTCTTCTGCTTGCCATCAGCAGCCGGAGTCCGAGAGAGTACACAATTGGTCATGCTCTCTCTGGATGAGGTGGTTAGTTAGCTTAACTCCTTCACTATGACTGACATACCATACCTCCCCTTCAATTTAATAAATTAAGAATTATTTGCTAATCTGTATTATGATTTAATCATTGCCTCCCTCAATTTAATGAATTGTTTCCTCAATTTAGGTTGTACCTAGCATAGGAAAAACACAGGCTTAAAAATGTCAGAGACTATGAAAATATAAGTTTACTTTTACATACATCAAAGGTTTTAAATAGGTTTACAAGCTCAGAAATGTGTTTTTATCCATCATTTATCTAAGCTAGTTGAGTAAAAAACATTAACTATCTAGTCAATTAAGTAGTTAGGTTAGCTAACTAGTAGTTATATTAACTATCGAATGAATATGTCTTCCCCTCAAATTAAGGTATAGCTGGTGCAGGACCAGATAGGGTTTAAAAATGACATAAAACACTAAAATATAAGTATAAAATATTTTACATATCGCCAAGGCCTTTAAAGCCATTTACAAGCACAGATTAGTTAGCTATCTTACCTTATCCACTGTGAATGGCATACCATATGTCTCCCTTAATTTAACAATCCCTGACAGAGAATATTAAAATATCAGTTCAGTTTACATATAGCTAAGGCCTTTAAAGCAGTTTACAAGCTCAGAAAATGTGTTTTATCAGCCAGTTAGTTACCTAGCTAATTAAGATCATAAATTAGCTAGTTAGCTACTTGTTAGATTAGTTAGCTAGCTATTTTACCTCCTCCACTGTGACTGACAAACCATGTCTCCTTCAATTTAACAATCCATGACAGAAAATGTTAAAATATCAGTTCTGCACATATAAGGCTTTAAAAGCAGTTTACAAGGTCGTAAAAGTGGTTTTATCCGTCAGTTAGACAGCAGCTAACGTTAGATAAGAACAAACATTAGTTAGCTAACGCTAGCTAGTTAGTTAGCTATAGTTGGGAAAGGGCAACACAGGTTTAATTATTAAAATATGATTAAAATATTCCATTCTAAAGTTCTAAAAATTCTACACATAAGAATTTCAAGCAGTTTACAAGCTCAGATAATTTGTTTATCAGTCATAGACATTAGCTAGATAACTAGGTTAGCCAGTTAACTAGTAGTTAGCTAGCTAGCTAACCTAGGTTAGCTAGATATCTTAGCTACCTCTCCCACTATGAATGGTATAGCTAACCTAGCATTAGTTAACTAACCATATCTCTCCTTTAATTTAACACTCAATTGACAATCCCCCCCCCCCCCCCTACAGCTAATACAGGACCACACAGGCTTAAAATAAGAGAGAATATAAAAAGAAATCAGTTCTACACAAATAAGGCTTTTAAAGCAGTTTACAGGCTCTGGCTAAGCTAGATATCTTACCTCTCCCAATTTAACACTCAATTGACAATCTCTATTTTTATTAAATCAACTCTTTCCTTAATTTAACAATCCATCTCCCAAATTTACTAAGTTAGAGCTAATACAGGACCACATAGGCTTAAAAATAAAGAAAATATAAAATATACAAGTTCAGTTCAACACACATAAGGCTTTTAAATCAGTTTAAAATCTCAGAAAAGTGTTTTTACATCAGTCAATGAGCTAGAGTTAGCTAGTAAGGTAGCTTTTTTAACTAGCTAAGAACACACACATTAGATAGTTAACTAGTTTATCTAGTTTAGCTTACCTCCTCCACTGTGAGTGGCATACATATCCTGTACTCCTTCATCAACATGGTCCTCTCCACAGCAGCACGCTTCCTGCACTTCGTAAGTGATGAATGAGTTCTCCGGCTGGATGGTGCTGCTGTACTCAAATCAGTTCAGACATTTATTCTCCAAAAATAAAAACAACACGTTAGAACAGTCAAACAAGTCCCAAAGTCCTAAATCCTCACACAGTTGCTGTTAATTACAGCGAACTGCACGCTCCCGTTCAGCTGAAAAAAAAGTAACGTTAGCTAGGATTCTCCGTTCACACACAGCGTGAAAAATCCGTTTTTTTCTGATATAAGGACAGTTTGAGTCATCTTTCAAACCCCTTCACAGCAGCTGTCTCCCAGTCTGGACTCCACTCTGCGCTCCTTCTCATGACTACGAACTGTACGAATAGTACGGACTGTACGGACCGAGCCTCTACCTGTCCCAATCCAGACACAGCGGCGGCGCTAGCAACATTTCAGAGTAAATGCAGCAGCGCGCGCACACAGGCGAACTCAGCAGCAGCACGCGGAGTTCCCTTTTAATTCGCGCGAGTTAAATAATCCCCATTCCGCGGCCCCGCAGCGAGTGCACGCGGGAACAGCAGCCCGTCCTCCTGGGAAGTGTGCTGGGATGCTCGCACTGTGTGGTTGGTTTGTGTGTGTGTGTGTGTTTGTGTGGATGGATGGGAGAGCTGCTCTATCCAATACACGCTGCTCAGGGTTGCCAGGTCCAATGAAAACATCCAGCCCAAAGTCAGTCTAAAACTCGCCCTTCAGAAGCTTAAACTAGCCCAAAATACATGTCTGTCACACGTTTGAAGCAAATGTAAAAACAACTAAGAGCGCACGACTTAGTATATTGTTTTTAAGAGATTAAAATAGACATTATTAATATTGCTAGCTATCTTAAAGTAATTAATAATATTGTAACATTAGTGTTTTTTAGTTCTTTTATAACCCAGTCAACATTTAATAGTAGCATAATTAGCAAAAAAAAGAAGAACTGATTTATACATACTCATTTCTATTCTTCTCTCTCTTTCTTTCTCTCTCTTCCGCTCTTCTCCTTTATGAATAAATGAACGAATTCGTATTGTTGTAATCAATCATCCAAGAAAGATTGGTTTTAGTGTCAACTTTTACACGTTTGCCCGCCGTATTGGCGGCCGCGGTAATTTTGCGGGAAAACCGCGAACCTGGCAACTCTGGATGGATGTGAGAGCTGCTGCTCCTGATTGCTGCAGTACCTGTAAAAAACGCCAGACGACGCCATACTCCCCCATTCTCCACTGCAGTGTAATGTAGTGTAATAGTGAACTGTATGTTAAGGTAACGTTTATTAATTCAATTTTCTGACATACCTGTCAAGTTTTAGATTTACAAATAAGGGATATTTTCCTCCGTCCGCTTAAAGCAGTCCCACCAGCCCAACGTAGGTTCAGTATCCCTTTTCTTTAAAAAAAAAAAATGTCTTTTTTGGCATAAATGTACTCTTTTATATGATTTTTTTTTATTTAATACATTTTTTATTTAACAAAGGGTGCACAAATTCTGCAAAATGACTGTTGGTGACCTAAAAATAGTATCATGAGCTTTTACAAAAAGGACGTGGACTAGATATGTTCCATCAGTAAAAATTTGTCCTAAGGGGACTACACAATTAATATTTTTTAATTAATACTTCTTTCTTTTGATCACTCCACCCCTGATCAGTTCAGTTAATTTCAGTTAACCTCTCGACATTTCTAGTTAAGCTGAGTCACAAGCTGTAGTTTTTTATTTTTAAAAGATTTAATCTGTGGGTTTTGATTCGGAGACGAGTATTTTTAACCAGCTATCAGAAAAATCTCATCACAGTTTCCATGATTAGCCTACCGTTACCTTTCTTTAAGAAAAATCTCCGTATATCCATCAGCTGCTCCGACTAGCCGCCTGAACTCACAGCGGGGGGCGGGGGGTCTTCCCCACACTGACCCTCCTTTGCGCTCCGCAAAACCAGCAAGCTCAAGCTGATTGGCTGTTTCTCCTGAAAGGCGGGACTTTCTCCTTGAACCGGCACCACGATTGGTTAAGAGACACAGAGCGGTCAGTGCCCTGTCTCCTCAATAATAAAGTTTTGAAAATTTTAATATAATACGGGAAATTTACGGGAAAATACTAATACGGGAGGAAGGCGGGAAAGTAGAGTAAAATACGGTAGTTTCCCGGCCAAAACGGGAGACTTGACAGGTATGTTTTCTGACCGTTAGAGTCTAAATGCAAAAATAGAAAATGGGATTCAAAAGCTGATTATTCCTTTTATTTATTTTTTTTGATGTAGTGCAGTGTACAAGAAATACGTTTTATTCATTGTCCCAATTTTATTATTTTTTTTATCTCTGCCCCTCACTTTCGGAATTTCATGATTTTTTTATTTTCTGATTTTCCCATTTTTGCATTTTGCAAATACGATTTGTGTTACAAGACAAAAAAAGGACAAATCTGAAAATCTAGAGAAGATTCAACTTTTATTTATTTTTTTATTCTGTTTGTGAATGGCTGAAATAAAAAAATCAATAATTGAAAATTTGGATGAAAACCCATTTCTTCTTTACTATACTGAATGGAGAAAAATTAATGGCTAGGTTTTGATCAGTGTAACGTTTAGCAGTTTAATTTTCTGATCATATCAAATAGAAAATTGAGTATAAAACTTATTTATAATTGATTTTTTCCATTCAGTATAGTAAAGAAGAAACATGTTTTAATCCATTTATTTCAATAATATAGTTTTTCATTTCAGCCGTTCACAAACAGAATTTTAAGAAAAATAAAAAGTTGAATCTTCTTATGATTTTCAGATTTGTCCATTTTTGTATCTTGTAACTTGTAATTAATAATCGTTACACTGGCCAAGATTTATACCCATTTTTCTATTTTTGTTGAATAGTTGTTACCATGTTTTATTACACCCCAAGTCCATTTCACACCATATTTCTCCTTGTAACAGTCTGTATCTTTGATTTAATAAATTGTTCCCTGAATTTTAAAATCCTTTCCCTCACAATAACAATGTGTTCCTTTGATTTAATAATCTGTTTCTTCAATTCAGAAATTGTTCCTTGAATCTTACAATGTATTCCTTACATTTAAACAAAAAATGCCAAATTTATTTAGAAAGGTTCTGATTGTAGTTCAATGGAACCCTACATCTTTAGAAATTGCTTTGTAACACTTTCCAACCTTTTTTGATCTTCATGAATCTTTCTTTGCTGTAGAATCATGAACTTCTGTTGGACAACCAGCGTGCTGCCAAATGTCCTCTTATTTATAAACCAGAGTTACTATTGGCCTAAATTTAAATTTAAATCTGTTTCCTGAAACTTATAAATTGATCTTTGAATGTATCAATATAAAACCCTTGCACTCATTACTGATCAACAAGAAAGTACCAGTGTACCTTTTAAATAAATTTTCCTTTCCTTCCAATTCTGTGTCTACAGACAAAATTACTATAATCCGGCATAAGATCAGACATTTACTACAGCATATATTTGACAATAGGAAAGACATATTATTTTATCCTTGATGGTAAAGTTGTCATAAGGATGGAGAGCTTAGATCAATTATTAACGACAGAGAGATTTAACAGTAGAAAAAAGAAGTATGACACAGACTGTCATTCACCACATAAAGGATAAAAGAGCTTGGAAATATCTTCAAATGGAATGACTTTGCCACCGTGAAGATCAGAGCTGTCCAGGCTCTGCTGTTTTCTATATTGAAAAAAAGTCAGTTTGATGTATTTGAAAAAAAAAGGACATCGGTTTCATTGCAATGTTTAGTGTTTCATAAAAATATGTATACATGGTAAACACTTAAATAATTTTAAGTATAGTCAATTATAATTTGTTCAACAACCATTACATTTTTACACTAATTGAAAGCTTAACTGAAACTGATTTATTCAGTAAATATCATACCATGTCTTTACATAACTTATATTTTAACAATTTTCACCTTCACAAATGATGAATTTGACATTTTCATTGTGTATTATAGATCTGACCAAAAATAGGGGACATCAGGGGGTCATCATGTTAAGAAAATAATTGTTTCTTTCTATCCTCGATATTCAGCGACTCCAGATTTGTTTGGCTTCATATTCGCAACCATGTGTTACCTGGCTGAAGGTGGCTCCATATTTACAGCTAATGCTTCACTGATCAACAGTAAACTAAAGGGAGTGTTCACACAAACATGCTGCTGCACAGATTATATTAAACTCCTCATATACTAATACTGAAGGAAAGTAGCACAGCTGTTTACTAACATTGTAAATATATAAATGTCATTAAATCTTAAATACACAATATTCAAGCATTTTTTTCTCCATTTTACTTACAACATGAATTTGCAAATTTAGTGTAATTTATTCACTTCTTAACTGGGACATATCCTACCCTGGACAGGCTTCCAATCCATCGCAGGGCAGACAGACACAGACGGACAGACAGACACGGTCACTCACACACTCACACCCAGGGGCAATTTCAACCAATATCCAGAGACGGCACATTCCGGCTAATTGGATATTGGTTGAAATTGCACCTGGGTGTGAGTGTGTGAGTGACCGTGTCTGTCTGTCCGTCTGTGTCTGTCTGCCCTGCGATGGATTGGAAGAAAAAAGATAATAAGAAATACAATCTATCACCTTTTAAATACTGCTACCATATTATTATAATCATGATATGTATACAATTATTGAATTATTTAATTATCTAAATGTCTGTTACCAAAAGAATTTCAAGGTTGGGTGTACAGAAATAAAGTTAGTGTCAGAAAATATACCAACTCCTAAATCCTTATTAGTAATATTATAATATTATTAAAAGTAAAACATAATGGTATAGTGCTGTCAACTCACAGCAAGACGGCCTGGGTTAGATTCCCGGCTGGGGCGACCGGGATCTTTCTGTGTGGAGTTTGCACATGCTCCCCGTGTCCGCGTGGGAGGAAACCTGAGAAACCCACGCGGACAAGGGGAGCATGTGTGTGTGCATGTACAGAAAAACCATCAGTTCAGTCTCTGCAGTTGAGGAGTCTGATGGCTTGGGGGTAGAAGCTGTTGCAGAATCTGGTCGTGCTGGACCAGATGCTGCGGTACCTTCTTCCCGAAGGCAGGAGGGAGAACAGTTTGTGTGAGGGATGGGTGGGGTCATTCACAATGCTGGTTGCTTTGCGGATGCTGCGGGTGGTGTAAATGTCCGTGATGGAGGGGAGAGAGACGCCAATGATCCTCTCAGCTGTCCTCACAATACGCTGGAGGGTCTTGCGGTCAGAGACGGTGCAGGTCCCAAACCAGGCAGTGATGCAGCTGCTCAGGATGCTCTCAATGGTCCCTCTATAGAAGAGTGTGAGGATGGGTGGAGGGAGACGGGCCTTTCTCAGCTTTCGGAGGAAGTAGAGACGCTGCTGGGCTTTCTTGGCTGTAGAGCTGGTGTTCAGGGTCCAGGTGAGGTTATCTGCTAAGTGGACACCAAGGAACTTGGTGCTCTTAACAATCTCCACAGAGGACCCGTCGATGTTGAGTGGAGAGTGGGTGTGTTGTGCTCTCCTGAAGTCAACAACCATTTCCTTTGTCTTGTCCACATTCAGGTGAAGGTTGTTGACTGTACACCAGTCTGTCAGCCGCTGCACCTCCTCTCTGTATGCTGACTCGTCGCCTTTGGTGATGAGACCCAGCACGGTTGTATCATCGGCGAACTTGATAAAGCTGTTAGAACTGTGTTTTGCAGCACAGTCATGAGTCAGCAGGGTGAACAGCAGAGGACTCAGGACACTGCCCTGGGGGGCCCCAGTGTTCAGTGTGATGGTGCTGGAGGTGCTGCCCCCGAACCGGACTGACTGGGGTCTCCCCGTCAGAAAGTCCAGGATCCAGTTGCAGAGGGGGGTGTTGAGGCCGAGCGAGCTTAGCTTCCTGATGAGGTTCTGTGGGATGATGGTGTTGAATGCTGAACTGAAGTCTATAAACAGCATTCTGACGTAAGTGTCCTTCTTCTCCAGGTGGATGAGGGAGAGATGAAGGGTGGTGGTGATGGCATCGTCCGTGGAGCGATTGGGACGATACGCAAACTGCAGGGGTTCCAGTGAAGAGGGCAGTCGTGTCTTGATGTTCCTCATGACTAGCCTCTCAAAGCACTTCATGATGATGGGTGTAAGTGCAACGGGACGGTAGTCATTGAGGCAGGACACTGTGGACTTCTTCGGCACAGGAACGATGGTGGTGGACTTGAGGCACGTTGGGACAGTGGCGCTGCACAGGGAGATGTTGAAGATGTCCGTGAGAACATCTGTCAGCTGGTCTGCGCACTCCCTGAGCACTCTGCCGGGGATGTTGTCTGGTCCTGCAGCTTTTCGTGGGTTGACTCTGCGCAGAGTGTTTCTCACATCCACTGCAGTCAGGCACAACACCTGCTCGGCCGGCTTGGGCATGGTCTTTCTCGCCATCGTGTTGTTTTGTGCCTCAAACCGTGCATAAAAGTTGTTCAGGGCATCAGGGAGGGAGGCATCACGTTCACAGGACGGTGGGATTGTCCTGTAGTTGGTGATTGCCTGGATGCCCTGCCACATATGCCGCGCGTCACCGTGTCCTTGAAGTGGCTGTGGATTCTCTGGGCGTGTGCGCGCTTTGCCTCTCTGATGGCGCGATTGCCTTCTGTAGCAGCCTCCCTGAACATGTCCCATGCAGTGCACTCAAAACAGTCCTGAAGGGCAGAGATGGAGCCTGCCGGCCAGGTTTTCACCTGCTTCTGAACTGGTCTGGAGCGTCTGATGAGTGGTGTGTATGTTGGAGTCAGCCAAACACACATGTGATCCGAGAAAGCGAGGTGGGGGCGGGGCTCCGCCCGGTACGCGCTGGGGATGTTTGTGTAAACAAGATCCAGCGCGCTCGCTCCTCTCGTTGCAAGGTCCACATGTTGATAGAATTTAGGGAGCACTGACTTGAGATTTGCGTGGTTGAAATCTCCGGCGATAATAAACAGTCCGTCTGGGTGTTTGTTCTGCAGATCGCTGATAGACCGATAGAGTTCACACAGAGCCTCTTTAGCATTAGCACCAATGCTAGCGCTGGGTGGGATGTAGACAGCAGCTATTAGCACGGCGGAGAACTCCCGTACTAAATAAAAAGGTCTGCACTTGACTATCAGGAACTCCACCAGCGGAGAGCAGTGTTTGGCGACAGTCACAGCGTTGTTACACCATTCCGTGTTGATGTAAACACACACGCCTCCACCGCGGGTCTTCCCGGATAGAGCCGCGCTCCTATCCGCTCTGAACGCGGTTAGCCCGTCTAGCTGAATGGCGCTGTCCGGAATGTTGTCGTTCAGCCACGATTCCACAAAAACCAAAACACAGCAGTCTCTGAACTCACGCTGGGTTGTTCGCTGGAGTCGGATGTAGTCCAGTTTATTGTCAAGGGAACAGACGTTTGCCAGAAAGAGCGATGGTATAGCCGGCCGGCTAGGACTAGCCCTTAGCCTTGCGCGGTTCCCGGCTCTCTTTCCGCGCTTCTGCTTACGCTCGCACCGCTTGCGATGGCACTTCTGCTGGGCTCCGGCGTCAGGAAACACCGCGGGCTGGCGGCCTGGGTCTCTTAGCAGGCTAAGCTCAAGTAGCGTCTGCAGAACTTCGTCCGGTAGCGTGTTTTCTGGCTGATTTCTCCACTGTAGCAGGGTCTGGCGGTGGTAGAACATGTGCACGGGTGTCCGATGTACCATTTAACGGACCCGGGGCGGCCGCTGCGTGTTAACGCGCCGCCATCTTGGGTAGATTACATAGACGGCTGCCCCGTCCAAGTTGTGACGTCATGGAACCGCGAGTGACGTCACCGCAGCGCATGTCTATAAATATCAGCTCGTACAGACGCGATCATCTCAGAGACTTCACCTACATAGCGTTTATAAAGCAGAGGAAAATCTCATCATGCTGTCAACTATGGCCATTATGTCTATGGCGCTGAGGAAGAGTAGCCAGCCCTCTACTGCTGAGGAACTGTATCAGCGGGAGGAGAGAGCGAGGGAAAAGCCCAGAGAAGAGGCGCCTGTGTTAAATGTATTTGAACTGTTCAGAAGGGAAAAGAGGAGACAGGAACTTTGGGCTGAACATAGGGCCATATTAGCGAGAGAACGGGCGCTAAGCATTTTGTGTGGCGTTGGTTTTGTAATTTCTAGTGTAGTATTAGCAATTGTAGTTTAGTTAAATTTTCTGTTTCTGTCATTTCAATGATTACACTACATTTTAGGAAGGGAGGGGATAGAGAATAGGTAAAGGGACTGGGGGTTGAGGTGGGTGTTGTTCTGGTGAGCTGTGCTGTGGTTGTGTTTATGGTGCTGTGTTAATGCTGGTCCACAGCTCACTCACACTCACCCCCCAAAAAACAAAACAACAACAACAAAAGGTTCTATCTGGGATAACGTTTGGTACATTTAAACGTTTATTCAACATCCTTGTGCTATCTGGGAGAGAATACAAACAGGCTCTCAAGCTTAAACGTCATGCGTGACGTCATACTTAACGTTCTGTTATGCAGTAGAACACGTGGCCATCCCGCAGCTTTATATGGCTGTTGAAGTCCATTGCATGGATATATGGGGGATTAGCTCAAATGGTAGAGCGCTCGTTTTGCATGCGAGAGGCAACGGGATCGACGCCCGTATCCTCCAATCACACGTAGTGGAGTCCAACACCCCTATAAACGCTGCGGGTTGGCCACGTTTTCTACTGCATGATATAGAACATTGTATGACGTTTCAGCCTTAAAATTATAAATAGCTCCCTTCAGCCGTGGTGCACGTCGGGGGATTATCTCAAATGGTAGAGCACTCACTTAGCAAGCGAGAGGTAGCGGGATCGACGCCCGCATCCTCCAATCGCACCTTTTACTATCATTTACAAATAAATCAGATCTGACGTTTCTGTCAATGCGTTAGAGATACAAAAATTAATGTTGATTCAACGTCCTTGTGCTATCTGGGAGAGAATATGAACAAGCTCTCAGGCAGAAACGTCACGCGTGACGTCATCCTTAACATTTTGTTATGCAGTAGAACACGTGGCCATACCGCAGCTTTATATGGCTGTTGAAGTCCATTGCATGGACATATGGGGGATTAGCTCAAATGGTAGAGCGCTCGTTTAGCATGCGAGAGGCAATGGGATCGACGCCCGTATCCTCCAATCGCATGTAGTGGAGTCCAACACCCCTATAAACGCTGAGGCTTGGCCATGTTTTCTACTGCATGATATAGAACATTGTATGACGTCACGCGTGATGTTTCAGCCTGAGATTTATAAATAGCTCCCTTCAGCCGTGGTGCACATTGGGGGACTAGCTGAAATGGTAGAGCGCTCACTTAGCAAGCGAGAGGTAGTGGGATCGACGCCCGCATCCTCCAATCGCACCTTTTACTATAATTTACAAATAAATCAGATCTGACGTTTCTGTCAATGCGTTACAGATACAAAAATTCATGTTGATTCAACGTCCTTGTGCTATCTGGGAGAGAATACGAACAAGCTCTCAGGCAGAAACGTCACGCGTGATGTCATACTTAACGTTTTGTTATGCAGTAGAACATGTGGCCATCCCGCAGCTTTATATGGCTGTTGAAGTCCATTGCATGGATATATGGGGGATTAGCTCAAATGGTAGAGCGCTCGTTTAGCATGCGAGAGGCAACGGGATCGACGCCCGTATCCTCCAATCACACGTAGTGGAGTCCGACACCCCTATAAACCCTGCGGGATGGCCACGTTTTCTACTACATGATATAGAACATTGTATGACGTCACGCGTGACGTTTCACGCATACTATTTAGTATGGAAGTATGCAACTTCAGACGCAGCCAGTGATTTTACCGCCACTACAGATCACAGTGTTTATTTAGTAGGTTTTCTACTTCAGATGTTCTCCAGCGTTGGTGGTGTAGTGGTGAGCATAGCTGCCTACCAAGCAGCTGACCTGGGTTCGAATCCCGGCCAACGCAGAACTTCCTGACTAAATGGCCTAAACTACTAAAACCTCTGCATGTCTCTAAACACAGTAATCTGAACTCTCTTCATTATATCCACACATGTACTGGTGTTTATGCCGTTATAAACACAAGTTCCTACGGCCTGTTGCCACATGATGCTAAATTTGTCACTTTTCATATTAACATATATATTAAAAACTCACTAAACATAACTAAACAAAGGTATAAATGGCATTAAATGTCTGGGTCACAAAAATAAAAAAATAGACTTATAATAAAGTAAAATAAATTAAATTTGTTTTGGTTTTGTTTGTAAATTCATCTCTTTCATTTATGGCTCCACCCTGCAGTATAGCACATTTAGGGACAGTTAACAGCAGTAAATCTAACATTCTGTATGTAAGTGAACCTGAAAGGAGCAATCCACCTGATAATTCCCCTTTTGGGAAATTACCAAATCGCTTCACTTACCTGGGAATAAAAATGACACCACATATAGATAAAATTGTGTCACAAAATTATGATCCCATCTTAACATCCGTATCGGCATCACTTCTTCCTAAGTAATCTTCCTATCTCTTTAATTGGACATATTAAAATTATTAAAACGAATGTTCTACCACAGTTTCCTTTTCTTTTTCTATTCTACTTAATCCACCATCACATCTGTTTAAATAAATAAAGAAGATTATTATGAAATTAATTTGGAATAAGAGGCAGCCTAGACTTCGATTTACCATGCTGTGTCTTCCATGTGACAGGGGAGGTCCTCAAATCCAAATTTATACTGGTATTATTGGGCAACTCAGAGTTGCTACTTCATCTTTTCTTTATTCAAGACCACTGGTTCATTTACTAAAAGATAAACCATAGGCCGTAAACCATTTGTCAAAAATACTATTAAAGTTTGGAGTGTTGTCCAGGCATACTGAGGTAGCATGTCAGCTTTTAGGCCAATATGGGGAAATCATATTTTCAAAAATAGATTCAAACTTTGGGTGAATAAAGGATTAAGCAAAGTGATAGATCTATATGATGAAAAAAACATGCTATACAGATTTGAAGAAACTGGTAAAAAAGTTTATATTCATACTAAACATTGTTATAAATATCTACACAAAAAGCTCAGAAAAAAAGCTTGACAATTAGCCTCAGTTGTCTGTACTTAAAACGAATAGTTCTGGAATATTCCTCTGACAGAGGACAGATATCCTATTTATATAATATTTTAATGAAATATTGTAATGGGAATCATCAGACAGGAAAAATAAAAATAGCATGGAAAAGAGACATACAGATGGAAATTGATGATAAAGAATGAAAGAAGGTATGTCAAGATGCACAGCATCACTCTATTAATTCTAGACTTAAACTCAAACAATATAAATGGATCATGCGGGTATATTATAATCATTTTCTACTGAACTAGGTTAATGATATACAATGAAGTGTTTTGTCAAAAAAGAGACTTGAGTAGAAGTTGAAGTGTTGTTTAGGCCTCAGACTTAAGTGGAAGTACTAAAGTCTTTAACATTTCTTTGTACATAAGTATTGCAAATGGTTTACTGTAAAATGTAGTACTGAAGTACTGAAAGTAAAAGTATAGTACTGTGTTATGTAGCAGAAAACAGTGGAAAGTTAGCAGTGCTAAAGGCAGGACAGGAGCAGCTCATTCTTCTTATAAGATCAGTTTGATTCACATAAAGATGAGAAGCTCCATCAAACCCAGTGGCAGTGCAGAGCATCTACTGCTTAATTACATAGAGGTTAATTAGGTATACGGCTCTGAAAGAGATATAAGTGCTTATTAAGCTTTACATGTTTTCTAAATCTTAGCTAGCTAACTAGCTAGTTAACTAATATCTGCTGACAAGTCCTTTAAATGTTCAGTTTATGAGTTAACTTTACCTACCTAACCTAGTTAGTTAACTAGCTAGCTACACTAGTACACTAAATATAATACATATTCGCCCTTTAATGTACAAACTGTCACCCCTGCTCTAAATATCTTGCTTATTCCAGATAATACACGAGTGTGGAGAAAAATTAACTATCTGTGTTTAATTAAAACAAGCTGCTTCCATAAGCCAGAACTCCAGAGCTTGTGCTGTCAGCTAGCTTTTAGCTGTGTTGTGTTGGTGGCAGTTCCAGGAAGCCGGTGTTCTGTCGAATTGTGCTACCTTGTCAAATCGTGCTACCCTAGTGTATTTAAAGGGAAAAAAAAACAAACAAAAAAATGGAGTATGCTCGCTGTAAAAGTGTCAATATGATATTCGAATATCCTCTCTATCAGGGTATCGCTCTATCAGGATAAAATTAAGGCAATATAGGTGCTTAGAAGTTTTTTTTGTTATATTTGTATTATTATATATTTGTTTATATTTATTTGTCAGATAGATATATACAATAAAAAATAAATAAAAAAAAGGTATAAAAGTGGAGTCTTTTAGTGTGTGTAATGGAGGTAGTGTAGGTAAACACAGTATAGTGTACACTAGTTGTTGTGCATATTAAGAAGAAAACTGAACTGATGTCAGCCGTATAGACAGTGCAAGTACGCAAGTATATCATAATTTAGCAGTGCAAATTTAACGAATTTGTGAAACAGTGGACAATAAATAAACTAGTAGTGCAGAATAGGGTAAAACTATAAAAAATATAATAACGTTAATAGGGCATCTCGGAGGGTGAGGGTGTGTCCATTGAGAGAACAAAACGATTTTTACACGGTTGTAAAAAAAAAATATATATATATATATATATATATATATATATATATATATATATATATATATATATATATATTATCAGGATTTTTTTTAAGCGGGAGAATTGACGCATGCGCAGAGCCGCTAAGTAGCACAAATCGATGGGTAGCACAACTCGACAGAACACCCCCCGGGCGCAGAACTATTTGACCATCATGCCGTGCGATAGGCTGACAAGTGGATCCAAGATGGCGTAGAAAGTAAAGCTAGGTAAGCGCAGACTTCCTCCTACACCTTTTTATTCGTGCGTCTTTCGGACGCGAGGAGCCGCTGACTTGCCTCGGTTCCTGGGCGAAATGGCGGGGGGTGGCCGGTTGTGGGTGAGACTGAGCCGGAGCGGGCGCTGCGGTGCTGCGGAGCAGCCTTCCGCGGCACAATAAGGGCCTCGGCCGCGACCCTGCGAGCAGCGGAGCCAGGCAGCCAGGGTACTATATGCGTTAGCTCAGCCGCTAACGGTGCTAGCTGGCTAACTTGTTAGCCTTTTAGCCTACATGTCTGCTGGCTGACTCCGCTGCCCTACAAGCCTTGCGTTTACGTCGCTGCTCTGTTAGTTTTGTGTTTAAGCGTTTTAACGGCGTGTAGAGATTGTACATTTTGTACATGTCGTCTAGCCATGCTACATTTTGAGGCTTTGTGTTTGGCGCTGTGTGAATTCGACCGAGCTAACTTAGGTAGGTTAGCTAGCTAGCTTAACTAGACACGGGGGCGTCGGTGGCTTCTCAAGGCCGTGAGAACCAGCCAGCTCCCGCCTGCTCCAGCCCGCAGACCCACCGACCAGCCAGCGACGCCTCGGTTATAGCGGTTAGCTAGCTAAGCTAACTTGTTTGCTAACCTAGCTTAGTTAACGCCAGCTAAGCCAAAGCTGGAGCAGGGCTGCGGTCTAGCTATAGCTTATCTAACCGGAGCTAGGTTATGTAGCTCGTTAGGGCTCCGAGGGGAAGCGGAAAAAGTGGAGGAACTGTGTATAACTAGCTAACTAGGTTCTCCGTTATTTTAAGGCTCCATCGAATATTCGAATAACTGCAAATTTCACTCTCGACTAATCGTTCGCTTGTAACTGCAACGATCTAACTAGCTGCTAACTAGGTTAGTTTAAATATCTTCTGAACCACAAAGAGCATTTTAAAAAAACTATCATGTTTCATTGCTGTTTCTATCGTTTTAAAGCAAATTTGAGGGAGCCAAAATCTTTATCTGTATTTTGTTCACACAATGTTCTGAATAAAAGACTAGATCCTAAAAGCCATGGCCAATATCTCTGATAAACTCTAATGCATGACTAACTTTTTAGACTTTTAGGGTTTAGACCGTCATGCCTTCCCTTTTTTCACTTTGGTCTGAACCAAACATATATTATGTGCAAAATCACAATCTGGACCAAATGACCAAAAATTTAGATCAAACAAAAGAGATGGGGCTCAGTCAAGTTCTACTCAACCATGACCCAGTTTTCTGCAGGCCAGGATGGAAAAAAATATATTTTTTACATGGTTCAGCCCTTTAGACCATTTAGAGAATGTTAAGGAACCTGGAAAAGCAACCTGCCGAGTCTGACAGGCCCATATAGCTGACAACACAGGATGTAAGAAAGTTCTTTACCTGGTCAGCTCACAAAACTGACCAGACCAAATGTATAAACTGGATAACAAACACTGGAACCTTGGCAGAGACCTTTAGAGTAGATGCAAACCACAATCTGGACCAGAATGACCAAGAATTGGGTCCAACAAAAAGTGGTGGTCTCAGTCATGCTCTACTGAACAATGATCCAGTTTTACCAAAAGACACACTTTTAGATGAAGTTGACAAAAGCAACTTGCCCAGCTGACAGTGTTCTACAAACGAACGATTAATGTGAAGTATACAGAGACTCAGCCCATAGAACTAATGATGACGGGATGTAAGAAAGTTCTTTAGCTTGTCTGTTCACTAAACTAGCCAGACCAAATGTGTACACTGTAACCTTGCCACAGACACTAGAGCAGACTGAGATTTAAAAATCTCAGGTTTTAAAGATTACTTGCATTTGTATTTTTAAATGCATTTAATAAATGTATTACTGTTACATATCTTTTAGCTAGTGTTTTCAAATAGTTATAGGAACCTGTGTCCTATTGTGAAAGAGTTTAAACACATGTTGGAAGTGAGCTCACAGGAAGCAGAGATGTGGAGCGTGACAAAAATAATTGTTGACTAATTGGAAAAAAAAAATCAGGTTAGTTGACAACCAAAATGATCATTAGTTGCATACCTATCAATTATCTATTTTTTGTTTTTGTTTGTGAACCAGCACTGACTGTGCCAAAGCACCCTTATAAATTACAAGAATTTGGGTCCAGACCCGTTTCACTGAGGTGGGAGATATAACTCTAAATCTTACTATCTAGCTAACCTAGCTGGCTAGTGTTCAAGAAAACAACTTTAAAGCCAGATCAGCACCACATGAAAATAGGCCAGACTCAAAAGGGGAACTCCTATATGGCTAAAGGCCTTTTGAGACTAAAATGACACAACCTGTCCTAACTTAGTTTTAACTAGGAAATCTCAAATAAATCTCATTAATGCTGTTTTTAGTAGTAGTAGGTCTCATTCCGGAGATCATTCTTTACTAGCGATATTAGATCCACAGATCTAAGGAATTTTACACTCTAGCTACTAGACTGTCTACTACTAATGCACTAACAAAAAATTTATGTATTTGGAGTATTCAGACATTGAAATTTTGAATATTAATATAATGCTCATGGCTCGAGTCAGCATTTGTACTAAAGAACTTCAACACGGATATGTGGAGCTTGATTATTATTATTTTTTTACTAGTCACAGTTTAATGTAGATATCTTAAATAACAGTTCCTACTAGTAAACAGTAATTATTGATATCTGCATCTTTTCATAGTAAATGGTAAGAACGTTTAATAGTAAAAATGCAATATTGGAAAAGATAGAGGGAGATGCATGGAAATCAGTGGTTTCATGTGACTGGTCAACATTTCATTAAGCATAGGCTGTCCTGTTCGGATTAGTCTAAATGGATTCAAATATCTGATATTTCTAGTGAAGTAGCATTACAAAGGTCCTGCTTTTTAAAATATATACTTTATACTACACAAGTTAAACATTTAAAACAAAAGTTACACTGTGTGTGTGTTTTTTTTTGCTAAAGCACCTTGCCATATAATTGATGGACAGTGAAGTTACAGCACAAATAGAAGTTTGGAAGTGTGTAAATCAGCGGGGCTGTTGTGTGTGGTTGTAGTTGTGAGCTAGCTGGTGTGTATGGTGATTCTGGACTAGTGTTGTTGTTCAGTTCCTTGATCTGAATTCTTGAAGTGGATTCTCCTTTTCTGTGTCCTGCTACAATAAAGCCCACTGTAACGGCAGTTATTTCTCCTCCTCTCACTTGATGGACATGCAACACACACTTACACATGCACTCAGACGGGACATCTATTATTAACTGACCCGGAATCCAGACATAGGCTGTTTATATTTTTCTAAGTCTCTTGTGTTGCCTTTTTTGGTGTGATCAGTGTTGATTAGATAGCCACCTTATGGCTTGTTTATGTTGGAATTATGGACATTACACTTTCTGTACTGGTATATTGTGATATTGATACACTGTGGTGTTGGATATCAGTGTTGGAGGTTTTGATAAGTGTTGGCTTGTCCCGGTCATTTAAGCTGACCTCAGTGTTGCCCATATTATAGTGCCCTTTGTTTAAAAACTTTATTTTATTTTATTTTATTCTGTCTCATTTATTAAACTTTTTAAAAACTATTTAAAGGCGTAAATGCATGATTATGCTTTTTTTATATCAGTGGCATGAGACATTAATTTATTTTTAACCTTATAACCTATAGTTTTAACCTGTCATTCATAAGTGGAGTTGTACCTCTTGCAGAATGGATGTTTCTAACAAGTCTTCTGAACTTTAGCGTCAGTCAGAAGCTGACAGTTATCTGGGTGCTTGCTAAGTTGCTATTGTTCCCTTTTTGGTGTGATTAGAATTAATTAAATAAATAGCCACGTTCTTTTAGCTTATTGTTTTAGTCATGGATGATATACTGTCTGTACTGGTATGTTGTGATGTAGGTACACTGTAATATTCAGTATCAGTGTTGCAGATACTGGTGATTGGTGAATACTGTTTTTTTTTTTAATACCATTATTTCCCATAAAATAAAGCTGGACCTCTTGCAGAATGGTTATTGTACACTTTTCTGCACTTTTCTGCGTGTGACTGCGAGTACTCTGGGTGTTTCAGGTAAATGTTTATAGAATAGTTCAAAAGCTAAATTAGTAGTACTTTTTTTCCTAAAAAATTATTAACATTTTTAAAAATGTTTATATTTTTTATTTTTGGTCTTTTCTATTTTTGGTGTAATTGGCACTGATTTTAGATGTTCTGGTTTGTTGGTCTAGGCCTGGACGATACACTCTCTACATGCCTGTATATCGAGGTACTGAATATCAGTGTTGCAGGCACATTGGCTGTTTCTAGCTAACTCTTTGCACTTTGGTGTCTAAAAAAAAATTGATATCTTTGTGCTTGCTGGGAACTTCATTTTACCTATAAAAAAACAGTTGAAAATCTACAAAAAATGAATTTAGTATTTAAAAAAAAAATAGTTTTTTGCTTCAACAATTGCAATTCTGTGTGAGGCATAATTTTAAGCCGGTAAGACAAATATAACAATAGTTTTGAGTTTCAGTCTTGTTGGCCCACAGGTGCGTATGCAAACCAGTTGTTAAACAACACTGAATAGATATATGAATAGGGTGATGTTGATGTTCTGTTGTGGTAGGTAATGGGAGTGTGATTTGTAAAGCATCCGTGATTGAGCTGTTCCAAGCAGGGAAGTATGGAAGAATAGCTGGAGAGGCACGGTAACACTCCATCTGAAACTCCAACAGGAAAAACAACTTCAGTCTTTTGTCCAAGGCACCTACCACCATGAGGCCTCGAGGCGTCTCATCAGCTGTATACTGTGACATTAATAATATAAGTGTGAAGGGGGAAAAATTTCTGATTTATATGACTTAAGAGAAAAATCTCACAGATTATATATTTGTGTATTTGTTGCTGTTTTATACATTTTTATCAGGTTATTGCGTTAGCATTTTTGTTGGCTACAGTGTTAATATACAATTAAGTCAATCTATTATTATTATTATTATTATTATTATTATTATTATTATTATTATTATTATTATTATGCCAGTCAGGGATTGTGGCTATAAGGCTTTTTTGTTTGTTCAGCCTCTTTCTGTTCTTTTAAAGATGGTTGACTTAAAAAATAATTTGAAGTTTTACATTATGTTGTGTGTGTTTCTTTAAACTTGAGGCAAGTTAAAAGCTTTGACATGTGCAGACAGATCATGTGACCTGTGACATACTGCATGGGGTTTTGGTATGATAAACCTATCATTGAGAGGCTCAAATGTGTCTCATATGTTTATCACCTTCTGGAGTAGTTTGTTAAAATGATCAGATATTTTTCTGTTTTATATTCTTCTTGGTTGTTTTTACACTTGTATTTTGGACTAGGGCTGAACAATATATCACCATCACAGTGTGCATCACCGTTGCAAAGGGTGTGCAATATCATGTGCAGTGTAAAATAAAATCATACGACTATTTTTTTTTGCTGCTCGGTATCAAAAAGAATAGAATATTTTTAAAGATTATTCTCATTTTCTGTGACATATCTACCAGAGGCAGATTATATTTACCCCGATTAATGTTTTCATCATTATATTGGGAAACCAGAATTAAGTAAAAGAATTAATAATAATGTTGAATTATACCAAACAGTAACAATTTCTTTGAAAAGCAAGTGAAAAGTGAACGTGTCAATATTAACCAAAACCTGCACAAATACTATAATAATTGTTTAATTTACACTAGGGCTGAACGATAGAGCCAAAATCTATTACAATATATTTCTTAATTTTGGTAGAAATGATATAATTTTAATATTTATATGAATGTGATAGCTACCTCCCTTGATGTACCTAATCATGCAGTGGAAGATGTGCTATTCAAATACTACAAAATGTGCAAAATAATACATTTTTGCTGCACTTCATTCAGTTAAACAGGATTTTTTATGCACTCTGTAATGAGAGATACAGTTGGGTCAGAGTTCTTTAAGCACTGATATCTTCGATATTTGTACATTTTCGTAACCTTTTTTAAGATATGATAAAATATTGATATTGCCCAACTGAAGTTTAAAAAAATTCTACCCAATATACTTTTACTCCAAATTTGCATACACAATGCATTTTAATGCCATAACTTTTGTTTTTATATTGCGATATATACATATTGCAAAAAGAAAACGTATAGCAAAGTCACTTTTTTCCAGTTATCGAACAGCACTAGTTTGGACTATTACAATCCTGAATTATTGAATAAAGTGACCCAGGTGTAAATGTTTGTTTAAAATATTGGCACATGTGATATTTATAAGCATTTCCACTCCAACTTGCTTTCACTCAAAACCCAGTCCTGTATAAATAAGTGTATGGTGAATGTATAGTTTACATAACATGTGTATATATATATATTTATATATATATATATATGTATATGTGTGTGTGTGTGTGTGTGTGTGTGTGTGTGTGTGTGTGTGTGTGTGTGTGTGTGTGTGTGTGTGTTTATTTTGCCACATTATGATTATGCTGTTATACTCTTATACTATATTCCTGAAATTAATTCATTATTTTTCTGTTTTCCTATATGGCCAAGTATATCGTGATATTATTTTAGAGCCATATCGCCCACCCCTAGTGTATATGTATATGTATATGTCTCGTGATGTCAGATAAATGAAGCCCACAAAGCTGATGACGTGACTCTTTTAAGAACTTGTAGAACTTACTTTTATAGAGTTTAGAGTAACACCACCAAACTGTGCAGGTCTGTGGCATAGCTGAACTGAATTTAGACATCTCTCCTTTTTTCCTCCTCTCTAACCTATAATCTCTTCCTCAGACACTCTGTCCCAGAGTCATGGAGGACAGGAGACCACAGAAGTCATGTGAAGAAGCCATTGGATCATTAGTGAGGCGGGAGTATGAGACGGCGGTGGCCCACAGCACGGAGGCCCTGCTGGCCTTGGGGCCGTGTCCCCCCACCCCCAACACGGCCCTCCTCCGCAAGCGTGCTCTGCTCTACCGGATTGCAGGCCTGCTCCAGCTGGTGAGCTCCTGGTGTGCCAGCTCCATGGCCCAAGATTACTACTGTGGATTTTTCATTGGTTGAAGAAAGGACTATGTGCTTTTGAGGAATGCCTTTTATGTTTAGAAGCTTGCTGGTCCTGCGCACATTGACAATGCCTTAGATTTACATAAGAGATTCACGTACATTTATGCTTGATATTTGGAAATTTGTTTATTAATTGATTTATTTATTTGCTCATTTATAATTTAGCAGCTGGTATTAGTTCAGATGCTGAATGTTTCCTTATGTTGACTGAGTAAGCCAGAGCAAAGACTTGGCGTCCGTTCTTAGAGCGCCAGAACATAGTTTAAAGCTTTCTTTTTCCAGTGCTTCATAATTAAGAGGATTAATTTGAGTCAGCTTTGTTAAAGAATGATAAACACTGGGTAGAAAAGTCTGTGGAATATAAATTGGAATTGGCCATTGCTAAGCTAAAATGTAACTTTTGGTGTTTCTTACTTTTACAGAAGGAGTATGATCAAGCTGATGAAGACTGTAAGCATGGTGAGTGCACATTTTTCAAAAATGACAAAAAATCTTCCTTGTGGAAGGCACAGTTTTGTGTATTGGTTGATTTTCATCCCCATTTTTATATTTCTGGCCCAATAATTTAGGCGCTCTTAGGCAGTGTACATGATCCATATTTAGGACGTTGCTGCAGGATAACGTGTTGGGCAAGCACGATAATGCATTTTTAGATTCAGAACACTTGCAGTAAAACCATTAACCAGATATCCCTCTTAAGAGTACATCACTTAGCCCAGTACAGTGAGTATTAAAACACAGCAGGGCTAACAAACACCACTAACTACAATAAGCTCCACTACTGGTGCTTGCTTTTGGACAAGGTTTAACTGTAGTTGATTTACAAATATGTAGATTGTTATATATTGAAAGACATTGCAGAGCATAGGAACTTGATCAGTGATTAAAAGCAACTCAAAACCACTTATTAGTCCATCTCTAATACCAACCTCAAGGGGCAACTATTTTATTACCCATTAATTATTTGTGAATGCTGGCAAACTTGTAATTTTTCAAGAACAGACACTAAGACATTTTTATTTCACTTTATTTAGAAAGCTGATATTACATCAGTGGAATAATAAATATGAGAAAGAATATATAATTTAATCTTCAAGGCTAGATGTTCATATGTAATCCTGTTTCTTTGTTTGTGTGTTTAGTGCTTGCTGAAGAGTTGGGGAAGGCAGAGGGAAGTTTTCGAGCTGGACTTCAGAACATGTTGCTGGATGGAAGTCTACAGGAGGTCTTTAGCATTCTCTCCAAAGCTCTGTATGGAGAACCGCTGGTAAATAAAACAATAAACCTTTTGTTTTTTTATAATCCAAGATTCACTACTAAACCAACAGTAGGAATTATTAGCAGGTCAGTGAATAAAATTATTATCATAACATATCAGTCCTCTCGTTTGAGGTGAAATTCATTGTATTTATTAATATACATCTATTCCTACATGCCAGGCCTGCTACACATTCCAAATACAGTTGGAATACAGGGCTTATAATTGTCCAACTACATAATGATGGTATTTTAAACAGGTGATGTCAAAAGCTAAGTGTAATCGTGATTTGGTACTAAAGCAGAATTTATAGAAGTTTATGAATAGAAAAGATGGCAGAGGATCTCTAGTTTGTGAAGTAATGCATGAGATATTATTGAAATAGGATTTGCATTTTACAGAACAATTCAAAGCACATGTTGCACACATTACAAAGATACAGCTGAGAAAGAATTTAGAAAAAAAATAATGCAACAACAAAGATCACATACTATTTTACATCTGAGTAGGTATATGCAGGTAAAATGAGACAAAATTAACACCTAAAATACTTCATACAATACAATAAAATACAATACTTTTTAAAAAGTTTTGAGATGAAAGTCCATAACGGTTTGGGAAAGTTAAGAATTTCCCACTATATAAAATAACAAACTAAATATTGGCTAGACAATGGGTTTGTATAATTTTCTACTGTCTGTGCATTCCTGAATCAGAAAACCTTTATTTATTTAATAAGTTTTAAATAAGTTTTATAAGTTTTCACATAAAATTAATGTTCTTTTTTTATTTTTAGAAATGTAATAAAATAATGGTGATGAAAATAATGTTATGTTTCTAAAAGTTTCTAAAAATGTTTAAAATAGTATATTAAAAACAAAAGGTGTTTAATAAGTAAAACTAAATCTGGTCCTGTTTCTGTTTAAGAATGGAATGATGGCTAAGGATATGACGAGACTGAAAATACTTCTATCTGAAATTGAGGTAGGTTTTTACGCTACTTTAGTTCCTGTGTTTGTTTGTGTGCAGATCTAGCTTTGAAATGAGCTTATTTTGAAAAAGCAGCAAAGCTGAAATAATTATATGAAAAATGAATAACTAATTTGGGTTTATTTATGTGTTTAGTAATTGTTTAATAAAGGTGTTACTTGTGCAGTTACAACTTTTAGTTTTTTTTGAACATATATTTTCATATCCTGTTGTTGTAAATTAAATATCGCTACATGATTTGATACAGAATCAATTCAAACTCTGTTTGGCACTTTGTTGAATCAGAATTCAACTGATTTAAAAAGTCATCCAGTAGTGATACCCAGCCCTGTTCATTACATATCTGCATCCTGTACTAGAGATTAGACTCTGCCAAATGAGGCATGTCTAAACAAGTCTCAGACTGAGTGCTGTGATGTTTTCTCTCCGCTTTCATTTCAGTCCTGCAGAGAGAGACGTTACTATCTAACGCAGTGTTAGAATTGGGTGTTTTGTCAGTTTAGTGAAGCACTGTGGGTGTTTTGGGGGAAATTTTGTGTGAAATATGAGTTTGAGTCATGAAGCTTGTTTGACTGGCAGGCCATAAACAGTAAGATGACGACGCAGCTGCCGGAGGAGAGCGAGGAGGGTGAGTTTCCTCTCAGGCCATTTTAGTTGCACAACAAAAATCAGAAGTCCGTTTTCAGCTCTGGTCTGGGGCGTATACACTGACGTGCTTTTTCTATGTCTCTCTCGCTCTCTTCCTCTTTCTCTTTCTGGGGCTCCGTCCGCATGGCGCTCGGAGCAGATGTTCTGGAGGGGTGGCAGTTCCGTCCTCCACCTCGAGGAGTCACTAGCAGTGAGGAGTACACTCTGTGCAAAAGGTACACCTGACCTCTCTGACCTGCTCTTGTTTTTATGTTTTAACCCCTTAGACCCTGAATTGAGGATTGTTATTAATGTTAAAGCAAAATAAATAAAATAAAATAAAAAAATAATAATAATACAGCTACTGTATAGCTGTAAGTCATGATTTTGTGGAGTACCACAAGGTTTTATTTAAGGGTCTATTAAAGGGATATAGTTGATAATAGTAATAAAACAGTGTGAGCCTACATACAGGATTTAAAGGGTTCCAAAGGATTAAGCATTTTAACGAAGGATATAGGAGCTGACATCTTGTGTAATTTTCTCTTTAATAAATCGATTTTTTGTTATGGAATTTGAAGTGGTTAAAATTTCAAGAACCAGATCTGATCCGTTATATTTTTGCCTACATTTTTATGCAGGGTTTCAGCTAGAGGTAGTATATCAATTTTTATTAATTTTCAAGGATATCATCAGTGCTTGAATAACACTGATCTAACTGCACATTTCATTAGAGAGAGGTTAAATTGGATGATATTTAAATATAGAAATGATGTCATATTTTACCACAATACAAATCAATTGTGATCATATTTGTGGCAATCAAAATTGTGGCCATATTGTCCATCACTAGTTTAAACCTAAAAAACTTTGCATCGTAAATTAAAGTGGCTAAATGAGACTTTCTTTGGCAATAGATTCAGGAGCAGGACTGCAACATAACTAGACCGGTTACAACTTGTCATATAGTGTATGAGCATGGTCTCAATAATTATTGCTAACCTCAATATTTATTCAATCAATTTTCGCTTTCAAATTGATCACGATTTGAGTTATCTACTGTCTATTGTTGAATCAGTCATTAATTAGCCTGTTTTTCCAGCATAAATGTGAATCTTCAAGCACCTGCACTGGCCACTTGCCTTGCTCAGCATCACTACTGTGATGTTAGCATTGCTACCCCAACATCGGACATCAGTTGCAAAGCCATATTCATCAGGTCCCTTTACATGTGTGGAAAAACACTTAAACTATTGAGGGTATGATCTACATTTTAAAGCTCAGACAAAACAGTATATGAAATAATAAATAAATTTATAACAGCAATTTTTTCAAAATAAAGAGCATCCCTACTGCATCCCTAAATGTTAAATGCCATTGATATTCTATGTTGCCAGTGGTGATTTTGCAAAACCAGGCTTTGTGCTTGTAAAATTCCAACATTAGTTTCCAAACAAGACCTGTTAATGTACATGAAATAACCCTAAATTAATAGATATTGAATTGGAAATCAAATCAAATTGGACCCATGTAATTCAGAATCTAATCGATTCAGGAAAATCAGTGGTGAAACAGCAGTATTGTTCAATAGATTTATTTCTGTGTTTTAATTAAATCAGAGTGGGCATCACCAGTGTGTAATCCAGTCTCATCTCTCTGTTCTCTTCTCACGATCAGAGGTGAGACTTGAAATACTTAGTGACCAACTTATCAGTAACTCCGTAGCCATGAATACCCAGAGCAGATTGTGGCAGTTGACCACTTTTTACGAGTCTGGTGGCTGTTTTCCCAAAGATTTTCTGCCAGAAAGTTCGGAAGATGAGAAGAAATGACTTGGTTTAAAAGCTGCATTCACCTGCTTTAGTTTGGGAACATTTTGGCTTAACGTTTAATTACTTATTTGAGGAGAAATCGTTAATGGGAGTCCTGTGTGTGCCAGGTAAAAGTGGCTGTGCTGGTGACCTAAAAACTCTTTTACAACACAGTCCAGTTTTCTGAGCTTGGTGTGATTGCCAGAAATGTATAATAACAGCACAGCACAGAACGGCACATGCTCTCACACTGTGTAACTCACATTTTTTCTTTTTTTTTTATTACAATTTCAATATCTGGATACACATAATAATTAAGAATGCATTACTCTTTAAAAGTGTGTAATACGGTGCCGAGTGGTCCAGCGGTCTAAAGCGCTACCACTATGAGCAGGAGGTCGCAGGTTTGAACCCCCGCTCATGCAGCTTTACCATCAAGCTGCCGGCGCTCAGAGGGAGCAAAATTCGCCCTGCTCCCTCCGGGTGAGTAGATGGTGCTCTCTCCCTACATCACTCCTAGAGTGATGTCTGCAGCACAGGGCCTCTGTGAGCTGATGTACCGGAGCCGAGTCGCAAGCGCGCTGGCTGCTCGGCAACGCTGCATCAGCAGCAGCTCGAAAAGAAGCGATGGCTGACTTCACATGTATCGGAGGAAGCATGTGTTAGTCCTCGCCCTCCTGGTGTGTTGGGGCATTACTAGTGATAGGGGGAGTCCTAGTGAGTGGGTTGGGTAATTGGTCGTGTACATTGGGGGGAAAATGGGAAAAATTAGAAAAAAAGTGTGTAATACGATTTTCTGGAAAAATACGTAGTCCCCAAAAACTATTGTAATGAAGGATGTAACTTGTAATATTATTGGATTGTTGATGGTTGAGCTTTAATGTACCCCTCTTATCTCCCTGTAGGTTTCTGGAGCAGGGCCTGTGTCGATACGGGGCTCAGTGCACATCAGCCCATTCTCAGGAGGAGCTGACGGAGTGGCAGCGGCGCTATGCCTCCAGACTCATCCGGCTGAAGCAGCAGCAGGAAGGGAAGCACTACACTGAGAACTACATGGAGGCGCTCATAGAAAAGTGGATCAACTCCCTCTCTCCAGAGAAAGTGGTATGCTGTGCAGCAAAGACTAGTTATTGCTCATTACAGTTCATTAGATCGTTTATTGTCATGCAAGTCAATTTTTCTTGCAACTATATTATCTTATGTTTGTGGGAATATATTATTGCATATTTCCTAATTAAATGTGTATTAGTTGAAGTACAGTATGTACTAAATGGCAGCAAGTGTGTAAAATGGCTACAGCAGAACAATTTCAAAACACCAGAGAGAGTTGTCTGCCCTGCTCCGACCTCCACAGATGCAGAGGTCTTCGTTACCAAAAAAAAAGGCTGTATGCACAGTCCAACTTTCGGTTTCTGCCACATATTTTTGTCACGCTGGTTGCAGCTTTCTAGATAGTAGACAGCTGTGGTCCATCTGCTCCTCTGTTTTGACTGATTTAATGAGCAGTGTGTAGCATGACTCTGTTAATTAGTACTAGTGTGGATTACGTTACCTATCTCGTATACTTACTACCTTTCATTAATGCGAGTTCTTGAATGTAATGAAATGAATTAAAATGCTCATTCCCAATAGTGGTTGAGTTAACTAATCTTAGCTGAAGCTCAGTGATTAGCTTTGTGTTTTAGGAGAAAATTAGCCAGCTTGGCATCTTTGATGTCTTGTAGTCCTTCTGGGCTCCAATCTGTCTCAATCTATTTAAATTTAGCAAACACCTTGCCAATATTTACTTTCGTTTTACTCTCTCTGGTCATGCTGCTTTTTAGAAGGATGCTGAGGCTATAGCACATAGTTCGACTGACTGCGATTTTGTTCTCTACCTGGCAACCCAGACTGTGGAGAATATGGAGTGGATCGGATCAAAGTTCAACAAAGAAAAAAATGTATTAGTTATAACAGCGATCAACAATCCGACCCAGCTATTAAATGTAGTCCATTTATTTTGGATAAACGGCTGATAAGGCGCAGTTTAAACTGATATATTAGCCAGATAACGCTGATTACCATAACTAGAAATAAATGCTGTGTCCGTGCACGCGCGGTCTGTTCTGCTTTCACTGCTCACAGCCGTGTGACTCAGTTTACTATGTTTACATCTGCGCTTTACGAAGAAACACTGTGTTTGAAAGCGTAGCATTTCAGTGTTAAAGAACAGATATTCACGCTGGAACACAGAATCTTCTTTTTCCGTATATTATATTTACCAGTGGCGTGCAGTGAATATAGTGGGTACCCCTTCTGCAAATCAAATCCACCTACTAGCTACTTAAATAAGACAGGATACACGCTGTTTTACGACTAATCAGCGCGTACCCCTTCAGCAGAGCACTGAGAAGGGGTTAGACATTCATGGCCCCGCCCCCGGAGTGAAAATCATCAATCTGACTGGTTAGATTGTCCTATGACTCATTACTACACCCTTCTCAAAATCAGGAGAAGGGTCCAAGCAGACATGTGAGCAGAAGCCATTTTAAAAAGCTTTGATTGGTTAAAACAGCTGTCAGTCATATAAAAATCCTGTATCAAATAAAAAACACAGACTAATGCTTTGAATTAATTGCTGTTTTTTTATTTTAGTCCATACACTTACAATAACTATAATATATATTTCCTGATTAAAAAATTATGTAATTATTTACATGCACTTATTGTCACCCTTTCTCTGAAGGGTTAGAAGGTCCTCACTGCACACCACTGATATTTACTCCCATGCCAGACAGCTCTGACCAGTCACAGGGCACAGCCTGCTTGCGTGGTTTATTGGTGCGTATTTTGGTGCGTATACATTTAAGTCTGTGTGAAACCAGACTAAACAGAGGGAGAGAACTCTCCAAGTAAACAAACTCATCAACTGATTCAGACCAGAGAAACAAGCTACAGGTGTGAAAATGTCCTAAGTGATGTTAATGTACATGTTAATGTACCGTCTACATTTTAAAATTGGTGCCAGGGCTGTGATCTGAACTGCTACTGTATGCAACCGCTATGGCTAATGTCAATTCTTTAAAGAAATGCAGTCAGATCCTGTGTGATCAATGTGGACAGACTCTGTTAGCACTGTTGCCATTTAAGATGATGTGTTGGTGTCGCACAGTGAGAGTTAATGTTCCTGTATTGATTTTTTTTGTCCTTTTTGTCTCTGATATCCTTGTAGCTCAATGACTGTGTGGATGGAGTTACAGTGGAACATAGCTCAGATCTGTCAGTCACTGTCAACACCAAAAAGTCTTCTCATTCCTGGACATTCTCACTTTACTGCAAGGTAAGTGCTTTAGAATTATCCATCATGGCACACACTTTGTTAAATTGACTGACTTGTGAGCACTTTATCTCAGTTTGAGCCTGAAGTAAGGATGAGTGATGTCCCCAGCAGAATTAAAAAGGTTTTTTACCTTAAGTGCGAATGCACCCAGTATATGTAATGCGTATTTAAGTGTCTGAAGCTTAATAAATATATTTTGGGCTTAACCTGGTCCCTGAACAGTGATAAAACATTATTAAACCCCCTTTACATCTGGTCATTTGGATTCATATTGAGTGTCAGGATTATATCTGGATATGGCCAAATCACACAAAAATGCAAGTGAAGTCACACCCAAGACACAGTGGTTGTTCAGGAGAAAAAAAAAAAAAAAACAGCTTGCCTATTTCCGTGGCTTTAGGACACTGTTTGCTTGAGTGTGGAAATTGGTCTGGGGGATTGCAGTAGGCAGATTTGGAGGATAAACCTACTCAGATTACTTTGATGTATGTACCACCACACAGTTCAAGTAAGAAAACACTGCCTTGAAGCTCTGCCTCAGCCTGTTTGTAGTACAGGTTCTTATTGTGATAGATATATATTAAAAAAATGCAGGACATTTTTTGTCAGATTTCACCAGAAGTCTGTGATATAACATGTTATGGTATGAACAGTTTCTGAGTAAAATTATAATTGGGTAGGAATGCACTAAAATGAAAATTTTGGCCAAAATGGAATTTAACATTTGAGTAATGACACTGTTTTTGCCCGTTTTTTAAGTTAATCTAGCTTAATTTAATGTTTTTTTGATGCATAATTGTATTTGTCTAAAAGTATTTTTGTGCTTTTTAAAGAAATTATCAATATGATTCAGTGCTGTGACTTAAATTTAGTTGCCAAATAGTGTCTGTGTATTTCTAATGTTGCCTCATCTAGAGAAGGGATGGAAAATAAGAATGGGTTTTAAAAATATTTTTATTCTTTTTACATTGAGTAGCAAAAAAGTAGTAGTATTTTTTTTTTATTTTTTTTTAATACAAAAAATACCCTTAAATTTTCACAGTAACTACAGTACAATACGAACAAATATAGTTTGATATGGATTTGTTTTATTGTTTCTACTAGTCACATGAAGTGGCCAGGTGTAAATGCTGTCTCCCACACCTTAATTACGCACATGGTTCTTTAGAGAACTCTCATCCCGTTGAAAATGAAATTATATTAAAAAATATATAATAATGCCACATTACTAGCCAGAATGTTTTTATATTAATTTGATCTGCTTTTGTCTGAAGGAATTTTTGCCTTTTTTACTGTGGATTTGCTTTCCTTGACAATTAATTAATGATCTACCATAGGCAAGTCTAAACTGCCTGCTGTACAGACATTGGTGGTCAGAGAGGGACAGTTTAATAGTGCTCCTTTAGTGGTTTGGAGTTAACTGCAGCAGCTACAGTCACAGCGAGCAGAGGAAGAGCAGGAACGTGAGCTCAGGCAGGCCTACTATACCAACAATGAATCCTTATAATCTTCACCCTGCGTTTCCTTGTCTGTTGGTTTGAGCATTCATGCGATTAAGTTCACAAACTGTTGACTGTTGCTAGTCTGGAAGGTTTTGTTTGACGTGGTGTTCGCAAATGGTTTAAAAAGTCTGTGTTTGTAAAAGAAGCACTGTTGAGTTATTCTGCATGCGAATGCAGTAATATAGAATATCTGGGTCAATAATGATAGCTGATAATACCTTGTGAATAAAGTTGATGTAAAGCTCAATAAAAAAATGCTGTTAAAGGAACAGGGAGACGGGGATCTGCTGATACTGTAGAACTCAGTATACTGTAGAACTCAGAATTTTCAGTAAAATTAGTTTTTTTTTTTTTTTATAACCCAAATGAAAACTTTTCATGAACCTGTTGTAGCAAAAGTTGATTAAGTGCAAATATTACCAGTTTGGGAATTCTGAGCTGATGCCGCAATTCGATATTATACATGTACAGTACCAGTCAAAAGTTCTGACACCTCTTCTCATTCTCATGTGTTTTTTTTTTTATCATCAATGTAAAGTTAATACTAAAGACAAAGCTATACAGGAACACCTTCCTAATTATTCTGTAACCAGAAAGTGTTAAACTACTGTAGCCACATTTATCTTTGAGGACAGATCTGCACACTCTTGGTATTTTAATCTCCGTGTCCTCATGAGGGAGAGTCACCTGAAATAGTTTTCTCAGCATCTTGAAGGAGTTCCTGGAGGTGCTGAACAATAGTTACTGCTTTTCCTTCACGCTGTGAATCTCCAGCTCATCCCAATTAAATCACCTCAAATCACCATCTCAGTTTGAGGTTTAGGTTATGGGATTAATGTGTCCCTTTAATTATTTTCATGTTTTTTTATATTAATCTACAATGTTGAAAATACATTAAATAAAGGTATAAATAAAGGAAAACCTTGAATGAGAAGGTGTCTAAACTTGTGGTTTTGGGACATAATGGGATTTTCCAACTCAAATGCATAAAAACCTGTCCATCAGAATAATGGATATAGATTTAGTGCAAAAATTTTAATTCAGTCACAAAGATCACAAATAAATCAAATGAAATATTTTGTTTTCATTAGGGCTGCAACGATTGGTCGATGTAATTGACAGTGCCAATTATAAATGTTCATTGTCTACGAATTAATTAATCAAATCATTCATTCATTCATTTGCAGCACTACACAAAGGATTGGGGAGACTTGCAGTTTACACTCAACTCTGTCTCCAAACTTGCCCAAACACAACAAATTACTTATATCCTCGTTAAATGTCAGCACTTTACACTTTAAAGGACAATGTTCTGGACATTTGAAGGACATTTAAATCCCATGTTTAGCTGTTTCTATCGATTTGAAGTAAAGACAGAGAAAGCTAGAACCGCAAACAGAGATTAAGGGCAAAGCAGAAATGATCGCTGACTAATTATCTAATCATAAAGATAATGGCAGATTAGACAACTACCAAAATAATCATTAGTTGCAGGCCTTATTTTAATAAATCAGTGCTAAAAAAAATATGGATTCAAAAATCATGTACTTGTTGTGTATTCCCAGCCTGCCCGAACCCTGCACCGGATCGCCCTGCTCTACGACGCCAACCGGCCACACTTCTCCATCATGGCCGTGTCAGCGGGGGACACGTCCAGCCAGGTGCAGCAGGAGGGGTGTGAGAGCGGTTGTCAGGAGTGGAGCGGAGCGGGTCTCGTGCAGAACGGCATGGATCACTGCCTCTACACCGTGGAAGTGGCCTTCAACACAGAGATCTTCGGGACCTTCCGGCAGACGGTGGTCTTTGACTTTGGTTCAGAACCTGTGTTGATGCAGAGAGTGATGGTGGACGCGGCATCTATTGAAGGTATTTCTGTTATTCTTTTTTTTTTCTCCTTAAGTTTTAAAGGGAAGGCAGCACTTTTTTTAGAGGATTGAGCCTTGAACTATTTTACTGTGTTGTTCCTCAACTGTGTTCAACTATTCTGAAGCACAACTTACCTACGCCATGGTGGAGCTTGTTTATACTTCTGTGTTCGTGTATCAGCGGCTCTGCAGTTTTAACTGCAAAGGCGGGAATATGTAGGCGGGAACGCAGGGCCTGGAGGGCCAATCACAGCTGTGAAAGTCCCTGTCACGTGACCCATAGTTACATTTCCAGGGAGGGGCGCATAGACTACACCCTACGGTGTAGAAATTGGCTTTTAGTTACAAAAGGGGAAAGTCTTGGTTGGTTATTAGATTTTTTTTTCTTTTTTCTTTTTTCTAAGCGGACATAAAATAAATAAAAAATTATGTATAATTGCTCATTGTATATTTAAAACATTCAAAAATAGTTATATGATAAAATTGTTTAATTAGATGAGAAATAACATGATATATGTGAAATTTAACTATCTGCATGAAAAAGTAGCAAAAGATGTAAATTGTCCTGCCTATAAATATAATAGAACTGAAATATGAATATTTAAGAATAAAGAAAACATTTATTTGAAAGTGCTGATTTTTTTTTATAACTTAAGTTCATTTCATGTAGAGAATTTGTTGACTGACTTTCATTTAGAAAATGAACATCTTTTTTTTTCTCATTTTTTTGGACAATGGAAATTGTTGTTGGCACCATCTTTTACCTTATGGATTTTTTTTTTTAATCAAATATTACTAAAAGGTATGTACTGATGTCAGGAATTCCTGCATTGTGACATTTTTTATGTGTTTTACATTCCAGTAGAGAAGTTTAGTAGGTTAGTAGATTATTGTGTTAGTGATGTAAGCAGTGTGTAATTCTTGTTGACACTCTTGCGCCCCCTGCAGACCTGGAGCATTTAATGCAGGCCCGCCAGCAACTCCTGATGACAGCAAAGCGCTGGGACTCGTCCTGTAAGACCATCGTGGAGTTTGTTCCTGGTGAGAACATGGAGCTGGAGCGAAGTCTGCTGAGCCGCTATCAGATCCCACTGTCTGCTGACCAGCTGTTCACTCAGTCTGTGCTGGACAAGTCCCTCACCCGTGATAACTACCAGGCCCGCCTCCACGACCTGCTCTACATCGAGGAGATCGCTCAGTACAAGGAAGTCAGCAAGTGAGCACATTTTACCATTATCATGGAAGCTCTGTTTTTTATGATTTGACAATTTTTATTGAGCTTTTTTTCCAGACAAAACATAATGGTTTGACAAAGAAAGGTTAATAATGTAACATATTATTAAGTCACATCAACAAAAACGGTCCAGCTGGAGAAAGAAGAAAGTAGCAAAAAACAAGTACACCGAAACAAGCACACAAAAAACAAGTACACCAAGAGTGCTTTCACACCTGAAAGTCCGGACCATGGTCCGAACAAAGGTTCATGTGTTTGCTACATTGTATGTATTTGGTCTGCTTATTTTTGTTTTCACACTGCAGTTTAGGGAGCGCACCAAACACCTTTTTGTGATACTCCTACATCCTGATATCATCACTTACGTATTGATGCGTTTTCCTTAACTTGACGCTGATTGGTTAGAAGGACATGCGTTGCGACATGTGTTGACAATTCAGCGGGTGTTTCATTCAGTGGAAAGCCTTTCCAGTATAAGGATAAAATGAATGAACAGATTCATTTCGTCTCCATAGTAGTGCTGCTATTGTGGTTTTTATACCAGCAGCAGCAGCAACTTCAGGCACAGTACTCTGTTAGTTCAAACTCATTTTTCCTGCTTTCCGGTTATTTTGAGAAGGTACTGACTGCAGCCTGCAGGAACGCACTGGACGTCCAACTCCGCCCACTTTGTTAGCGTCATGCCGTCCAGTCCCACCCACTTTGTCAGCATCATGTCTTAGCTCCGCCTCTGAACGAAAGTAAACAATGTACAGGGCAGTTAGCGGACTTTAAATATAATGTGCCACGTCGTCCGGCTTAAATACTGTGTTACACTACAAGCTTGCGAGACTGACAAGACGTGTCGTGGACAAACTGGGTGGGACTGGACGCCCTGGACGTCCAACTCCGCCTTCACACAGGCTGCAGTCAGTAGTTGGTTATTTTTCTTCTTCTGCTGCCGTTGTTGAGGAACGCCTGCTCAGCTTCCTGTACCTGGTCCGAAAGTTCGAACCATCCAGAAAAGCGCTTTCACACTGCAGGCGAACCGGGCCATGGTTCAGAAGATCCGTGGTTCGCAGCCCCTTTCACACCTGCTACTTTGGTCACCAAAATAGTCTAGGAATGCTGTGCAAAGGCTTTGGACACCTACAAATATACAAACAAGAAAGCTCCTTACCTGGGCAGTAAGTGTTCTCTGTAAAACAGCAATATTAGAATAATTACTGTAAATTCAACAAATTTGCATTTTTACATTTGTATCCAGGAAGGCATTTACAAAGCTCTCCTTTTGAGAGTAGGTGTATCTGCTAATTGCTGACACTCCTTCAGAGTTTTAGTTACAATATTTGTTATTCAAATTTATCTACACCATGCTTTTTACAGCAAATGTCACAAAGCAGCTTTACAGAGAAACCGGTTCAAGCCTCTAATGAGGAAGCACCACAGTGATTCCAACAGTGGCAAGAGAAGGAAAACTTCCTTATATTAAGATGAACCAAGAGGAAGAGGAAGAGGAACACCCCCCCCCCCCTCTGGTCGACCCAGAAAGTAAAAACAAATAACAGAACAAAATCAACTGTACAGAAAGATAATGGAGAGCTATAGCTCATGTAGAGAGAGGTTCTGAGTGTGAGTAGGTGTGATGGGTATATGCTCAGTGTTGATGTTATTCAGTTCAGGGTTGCAGAGCAGGAATGTATCACAGAGGGCAGTGGAGAGCCAGGCTGGGCAAAATCAGGAACAGGACTTATGGAGGAAACAGAAAGGAAAGAAAAAAAAAATATTTAATTTTTTTTCTACCCTCCCAGTTGCCAAATATTTGATGTATCCTTATAAAAATACAAGGAAATAAATGATCCAACATGCCATGATATTAATTATGTACACAGCTGACATAATTCAAACATACAAAATGCACATTTAATATTTAAGTTTGCTTGACTTTTAAATAAACTTGAAATACTTAATGGGTTAATTATAAATAGTAAATGTATTTTTTTTGTGTTTTAAACGTATGAACAATGCTGTTAAAAATATATATATATTTCAGTTTGTAAATTAAAATCTATTTAATTCGGATTTCAGATATATTTAAGGCCAAACATTAAACATTCAATATGTTGTCAATTTGATTTATCTAAATCTTTGATGTATCTGATTTTTTTTTTTATCTGAAAATATTAAATTAATTTGAAATCTGTTTCTTTTCAACAGCAGATTTAGTTCACCTCAAGTTCAGAACACAAAGTCTAAAAAAACAAAAAACAAAATCTAGGACTTACTCGACTTTTGGAATATTTTATGTTACAAATCCAATTCAAATATATTCAGATTCAAATATTTGTAAGCTTTTAATCTCCATACGCTCTGTATATTCCGGTTTTGTAGCTTTTTCATGGGAAATGTGAAGCAAGCTTATGCCTTCAAAGTACCTCAACTATTTTCCTCACAATGCAAATTAAATTCTTGTTTCTTTATGCATTTGTTTTCTTGCATCTGGTGTGTTCTTGTGAGGATAAATAGTTTGTAATAATACACTAAGCTGTTTTGCACACATGCATAGAAGTGTATAATTAAATATGCTTATGGTTTAAAGAGATGCAGTTTTTTCTTAGGACAAAACTGCTTATTGATCCCATTCTCATTATTTTGTTAAGTTCTAATGAGTGGAGAAGACTTTCTCCCAGTCTTAACCACTAGAGGTCGTGATTGGTCCTTTTAACAGCAGGACCCCTTCTGTATTAGTGATTTTTCCTGTTGCCAGGGGTCTCTACATAGTTACGGTTATGTTATTGTAGGGAAAATCGCTCTACAGGAATGTGGACGTCAGTTGTTGGACAGCAGAGATGTAGCAGCGTAGCACAGGAGATCTGCTCTTGCACGCCAAAAATATGCAGCATGAATGTCAGTCACTTTGAGTTGAAATGTGCCTGTTTTTTTTCCAATGGCATTGTGCAGGCTTTGCTGAGCCGTCACTGGAGCACAGATGAGGTATGGCATTTAGAACATGCCAGGCTGCTGGGAGCTAGGTATTTTGACGTTCTGTGACAGGAATGCCACAACGAATAAGGAGAACAGCAGTCACCAGCTTTTACCATGGACCCTTTGGTCTTTTGTTTGCTTTATGTTTTTGTATGTTTGGATGGCAGCTGCAGTCTAACCATGTGATGGATGTTAGTACACAATATGGCAAAAGTATTGAGATACTTGCTTGTTTATGGTTTGTGTTTTTTTCTGCGTTTGTTTGGGGAACTGTCTCTACTGTCCATGGTTTTGAAGCATTTCTGTGAGGATTTAGGTGCATTCAGCATCAACTCCTCCCCAAACCATCCCCAGCTCACCAAATCCTCCCCAACTCATCTCCATCACTCCAAATCCTCCCCTTCTCTCCAACTTGTCTCCAGCTCTATAACTCATACCCAACTACTAAACCCATCCCCTTCTTTTAACTCCGGTCCAACTCGCCCCAAACCGTCCCCAGGTCACCAACTTCTCCCTAAATCCTCCCCAACTCAAATCCATTCCTCCCCAACTTATGCCCTTCTCTCCAAATTCTCCCCAACTTTTCCCTAGCTCTACACCTCATCCCCAGCTACTGATTTCATCCTCTTTTTTCAACTCTTCTCCAACTCGTTAACCAACTCGTTCCCAGCTCCCCACAAACTCGTTCCCAGCTCCCCACAAACTCGTTCCCAGCTCCCCACAAACTCGTTCCCAGCTCCCCACAAACTCGTTCCCAGCTGCCCACAAACTTGTTCCCAGCTCTCCACCAACTTGTATAACTTGTACCCAGCTACCCACCAACTCGTCCCCAGCTCCCCACAAACTCGTCCCCAGCTCCCCACAAACTCGTTCCCAGCTTTCCACCAACTTGTCTTAACTCGTCCCCAGCTCCCCACAAACTAGTTCCCAGCTCTCCACCAACTTGTTTAACTCGTCCCCAGCTCCCAACAAACTCGTCCCCAGCTCCCCACAAACACATCTTCAGGTCCACACCAACTCGTTCCCAGCTCCCATTCAACTTGTCTACAGCTGTCCTCTAACTCATCCCTAGCTCTACAACTCGTCCTCAGCTCTCCTCCAACTCTTCCCCAGCTTTCCTCTAACTCGTCCCTAGCTCTACAACTCATCCACAACTCCCGAACTCTCATCTCCTCTCCAACTCTTCTAAAGCTGAACCTAACCCTAGCTGTCCAGCTTACCTCAAACTCGTGCCCAGCTCTCCTCCAACTCGTCTCAGCTCTTCTCCAACTCCTCCAACTCGTCCCCAGCTCTCCTCCAACTCGTCCCCAGCTTTCGCCAAAACTCCTCCAACTCGTCCCCAGCTCTCCTCCAACTCGTCCCCAACACCCGAACCCATCCTCTTCTTTCAACATCTGTCTAACTGGTCCACAGCTCCACTCTACACCAGCTCTCTAATTCATCTCCAACTTGTCCCCAGCTCCTTCCCAACTCATCCCCAGCTTGTCCTCTACTCTCCTTCTTTACAAGCACTAGACAAGCTGTTTATTTGCATTAGCATGTTCTTCGGGGATGTTCCCAAACATCTGTATATGATGTGTATTTCAGCAGCACAATACTAATAGCCTATGATTTTGTCTTTCCAGGTTTAACATCAAGGTGAATCTACAGCTTGTGTCCAGTTTCATGCTGACTGGCATCTCTGGGGGCGCCAAGTATGCTCAAAATGGGCAACTATTTGCCCGTTTCAAACTGACGGAGACGTTGTCAGAGGACACGCTGGCGGGAAGGTTGGTCATGACCAAGGTGAATTCTGTGCTCCTGCTGCCAGCGAGCCGGGAACGGGTGGGCCAAGGCCATCCCACCAGCAGCAAGGAGCGTGTCTACGAGGCTCTGATCGAGGAGAAGACTAAGGACTACATCTTCCTGCGAATCTGCAAAGAATGCTGTGATGAGCTCGGTCTGGCCCCTGACAGGGAGCTACAGGTAAGGGACTGATTAGGATGCCACTCAAACGTCAGTCTGTCAGTAGGATTTGTGAGCAAGCTAATCATCCTTTGGGGGATACACATCCAAAGAGTTTGGCGTCCTGAATGATTGACATGTTATGCAGCTTTACAAGGCATGTTGAGGGCCTTTTTTATATTAAATATTTTAACCCTAACCCATGTAAGGTTCAGTGTAGGGCTGTAGGGCTAGAAACGTAGAAAAGACACGTCACATGGATGTCATACACAGCAGCCTTTCTACAACGTTCACAATAAAATGATTGCTTTTGCTGCTGATTCAAATTGTTATAAAATCACTATTACAGAACTCAGCAGAGAGATATTCATTCAACTTGACAGGAATGGAAAGTGGAGATGTGTAGAGGTGCTTTGTGACTATAGATCCAAAGAAACAGCCTTTTC
The DNA here is from genome assembly GCF_023375975.1 of Astyanax mexicanus. Lineage (NCBI taxonomy): Eukaryota > Metazoa > Chordata > Actinopteri > Characiformes > Acestrorhamphidae > Astyanax > Astyanax mexicanus. Next base: position 32,454,385 of record NC_064426.1, on the reverse strand, counting down.
CAAGCACTGAGTATGTTAAAACATGCCACTCAGCTTTAGGAAATTACTACATTTAAATTAAAGTCATATTGGGACTAGAGAATGGTCTCAGGATAACATATTACTGGAGTTTAGACAAAGGAAGGCAGCAAGTTATATGGTAAAGTAGTGCTGGGCTACTTCAGACTTCATTAACAGAAAAACAGCTGAAGAACGTAAACAATAGACCTTAGAAAAAAAAGATATGCCAACAACTTTAAGTAATTCAGGTCCATTTATAGTGTTTAAAAAGGAAGCTGTGTTAATGTATTAAGTATTTAAAAGAGATTTTTCAAAAGCTTTGTTGCACAAGTCAGACACATGTTTAATATCAATTTACAATGTTTTTCTGAAGACATTAGAGGCATTACAGTATTAAAATCAACCACAGTTCCTTTCTTTCTCCAGTTAACAAATACATTTTAATTCAGTGTGCTTTAATATTATACTTCAGTCTACAGTATTAATATATTTAAAATCTATTTTATAGTGTACTCGTATCCAGAGTTTTAGGAAGTTTAATCTATACTGCCAGCACTATGATAAAGAAACAAATGGAAAGGTTACATTCTGTACTATTTTTGAACTATTTTATTCCTGTACAGCTATTATTATTATCATTATTATTATTATAATTATTATTCATTTATTTTTTCTGGTCGGGTATTTAGCAGACATCCTTTTTTTTTTTTTTTTTTTTTTACTTCGAAAATATCCAATCCTAATATGTAGAGCAGAGGTCACTTATCGGCGGACAAACGTTGTCCAATGCGAACCCAAACCTACTGAGAAGTATTTAACTGTATACGTTCTTTGCGACGCAGTAAACTCACAGACCAATCACGTGTGGGGTAAGATCACCAAACGCTCTCCTCTGCCAAATAGATCTGTGTAGACGCGGCAAGGAGAAGAAAAAAAACACTGCTCATCACGCGGAATCGAACCCGTGTTGTCAGGGTCGTGGTCCATCTGGCTCCTGCTGTTGAATTGGGACGCGCCCATGAAAAAAACGCCTTTATGAGGAGAGGAAGCCGAAGAACTGGTGGAAAAACGAGAACAGGTGGAAGCTAAAGTCACGCCCAGCGCGACAGAGAGACAGGCGAGGAATGTATACAAAATCTGGCCGGAGAGGCATTTTATTATTATTATTATTATTATTACTTATTTTTTTCATCATAGTCCAAACAACCTGACAGGATATAGTCATAATTATAACACAAGTTATTATAACACAAGTAAATTTCTCTAACTGGACCATACGGAATTCTAATTAAATACCCCGATGTAGAGACTAGAATCAAGAGAGTTTTGATTGTTTTTAGACGCCTAAAAGAAAATTGTTAGTTTAGGAACTCTTTGAAAAGGTGAGTCTTCAGTCTGAGTTTGAGGACCTTAAATGACTCTGCTGTTCTAACACAGTGGTAATCAGTGGGGGGAGCATCAACATGGTCCCCTTTGGTTTAAAAGACAATGAAAATGAATTTTCCTTGTATAAACCGTTTAATCTCCCTTCTTTGCTGCTTATTTTTAAGTGCAGATCATGCATTTAAGGCACATTTTGGCATTGCGAATCTAAGCTCTGCTGCCTCTCCAGAAGCAGCCGGCCTCGCTTGAAGCACTAATTGAATTGTGATGGCAGAGTCCCAGGGCTCTTTAGTCACAGGCGAGCCCTCTACGCCTGGCAGCTCGGCCTCCAAACAACAGGCTCTGTCCTAAATTACCCGTGGCCTCTTCCTTAAAGGCAGCAGAGAGATCTCATTCACTCCAGCAGCTTCAAGCTTCACGCATCCGCTAACTGTACTTAAGTAGCGTTAAGGCTAGAGAAACGAGCCGCTTTGTCGCGCGGAATCCCCGTAGTATCCTTCACGGCTGCCTGGCGTAATTTGAAAAGGCTCATTAGTGGATTATAATGCGTGCCGGTTTATGTATGAGCCTCTGGCTGGGGAGTGTTTGTGGGTTTGCTTATGCTAGTGAGCTCGTTGAACAGACTATGACGATGTGTATAAATGAGCTTGAATCGGAGATGATTGCTCTTTTTCAGTTCCTCACAGATCTAGACATGGGTTTGACGGGGATACAGTACAGGAACACAAAGACGCAGCAGGCCGAGGAACACCAGCACGTGTAGAAATAGTGTTAATCAGCTTCCTGTGTGTTCTTCTAGGTGGAGCTACAGTTCCAGCTTAACAGGCTGCCGCTGTGTGAAATGCACTATGCTTTGGATCGCCTCCGAGACAACAGTATCCTCTTTCCCGACACCGGCCTCACCCCCACAATCCCCTGGAGCCCCAACAGGTAAGGCCTTTACAAGCCGAAAGCAGCAAAAGATTTTGGAGGGTGTAATTCTGGTTGAACTTACTGATCTTAAACTGATATGTGATACACTCAAAAATCTGTCAAAGTTTTAGTATGACTTAGGCCACACCGCTTCATAGATTGTCGGAGCATTATGGCTACAGTAGTCAGAAGCCTTGTGTAGTAATACTTAGCGTAGTTGCCTCTACTATCAGCTATTTTAGTCAAAAATTTAAAATCTAAGCTTACTGTAAATAAACAATACATAGATAGATAGATAGATAGATATTATTGTTATTGTTATTGTTATTGTTATTGTTATTGTTATTGTTATTATTATTATTATTATTATTATTATTATTATTAATAATAATAATAATTATGTATATGTAACAAATATGGTTCTGTAAAGTGAATATGTGAATACCCAATCATGGGTAAAGGTACGTGAATGTAAGTGAGGTTGGGGATGTGTTGGTCTAAAGAATTAAGTGGTTGAATAAGGTCCATGTAGTGTAACTGGGTTTAACTTAGTCAACAGCAGCATCTCTTTCCAGTTGGGAGGAATCTAATTGCTTCAATCACCCAAATAAACAGTTTCTAGATGTAGATTATTATCCAGCGCTCGTTAAGCTTTAGCTTGTTTTACTTTTTTTATTTTATTTTTTTTTAGTTTTTTTTTTTGCTGCAAAACCCCTATTTTTGGACATCCTTGTTCACTTAGAATTAGGCTCCCTAAGTAGTGTACAACATAAATAGTTGAGAAAAATAGCCATCACGCTACGGAAGTGCACACGCCACACAGTTTTTTTCTCGCAGATTTACAACATTGTTAGCGACACTAAAATAATGTTTTATGACAGTAGAAATAAGTGACAGTAGAATAAGGTGTTGGCTGAGTACATCAGGAAAACACAGCGACACCCTTGTTTATTTCGATGTAGGCATCCCTAATAGGGTAGTAGGGTTTCTTAATGTGCCATATAATCCTGTGTGCCCTATGTATGAAAATGGGCCCGTTCATCAGTTAATATTAGAGTGAAAACAAGATCTATTAATTTTAATTGCAGATAAATTGAATTAAAGTCACCAAAATGTGAATACTTCAGTTAAGATGCAAGAAAAATCTATTAATGTAGAGTATTTACGTTAACTTAACAACTGTTCACTACTGTGTTTAGCTTAGACCTCTTGTACAATGGTACTTTTACCGTAGATCACTTGTGATTAATTAAGACATTAAACAGCACAGTACTTTTGTTTAGGCTTAAATCATTACTAATTATACTTAATAATAAAAAGCACTTATATTACAAGAAATATTATACATAGAGCATTTACATAGGGTGAATTTGGTATTGCTTTTACAGTTAAGTAATCTACAAAATTGTGTTCCAAATATCAGAGAAACTTAAATCATAAATCCAGTCATGAATCGAATTGTGAGAGTGCATCCATACACCCCTATTAAATACAGCTTCTTATTATTCACGAAGCAATAATGGTGCATATACACTTAAAAAAATCTAAAATCTCTTTCTTGCTGCAGGCAATGGGACGAGCAGCTGGACCCTCGTCTGAACGCCAAGCAGAAGGAAGCCATATTGGCCATCACCACACCCCTCTCCATCAACCTCCCCCCTGTGCTGATCATCGGACCCTACGGCACTGGCAAGACCTTCACATTAGCCCAGGCTGTCAAGCACATCCTCAAGCAGCCCGACTCGCGGTGAGTACTCACTTTATTTTACCCAAAATTAGCTTTTAAAACATTTACCATCCTTGTAGTACCAGTCAAAACACACATTTTTGTATTATTTATTGCATTGCAGATTAATATGAACAATTTCAACTATGAATGAACACGCATGCAGTTAGGTAGCAGACAAAAAGTGTGGTTTGGGAGGAGTTAAAGCACAAACTGAAGAAATAGCAGTTAACAAGAGCTCAGCACCTCTGGAACTTCTTTAATACAGATGTAGATCCATTTCAGGTTCTGTCTCATGAAGCCGACTAAGAGAATCAACCAAGAGTGGGCAAAGTTGGCATCAAAGTAAATGGTGCTCCTTTAAAGAATCTAAAGCATAAAACAGAATTTAGTTTGTTTCATACTTGTTTGCTTGTTAATTGCATTTTTTCTTCATAGTTTTGATATTTTAAATGTAGGAAATGATTTTAAAAAGAAAACATTTATTTTAAACACAGGTGTAACGCACTTTGATCTGTGGCTTAATTTCACACTTCCCTATATTACAAGACGAGCGTTTATCATTCAGTACTCACACTCACTGCAAATACTATCCAAATTTTAGATTTTGACCTAGACCTCGACTACTGAAAGTCTTGTTTTTGACTCAACTACTGAAAATATTGGTTTTGACTCTAATTCAGTTACTAAAAGTCTTGGTTTTGACTAATTCCACAACTAAAATTTAGATTTCGACACAGTAGTCGAAACTCAGAATTTTTCGGGGTCTAAGTCTTGGTTTTTGCTGAGACTCCAGAAAGCTTAGCTTACGGCAGTACACTCGCTCCAGTCTGATCAAAGTGTGGTTTAATTGGATACACTGTTTTAACTAATCATGTTACTTCCCTTTCCATCAGTCAGGTTACAAAATTAACCAATCACACAACCCTACATGTGGCACCTGGAGCAGATGGCTTTCACACCTTGCACTGGCACTGCACTTTTTTTTTTGATTACTTCATAATTGCATGTGTGTTTCTTCATAGTTTTAAAAACAAAGAAAAAAGCATATATTAAATTAAGTAAAAAAGTGCTGTGTCCAAAGTGTTGGCCGGTACTGTATATAAATTCTCTGATTAGACGGTGAGTTATGTTTGAGTGTTTGATTTTGAGTTTATTAATGCAGTGTTCTGTGTATTTTCAGGGTCCTCATCTGCACCCATTCAAACAGCGCCGCTGATCTGTACATAAAAGACTACCTTCATCCATACGTGGAGGCAGGCAATCCACACGCGAGACCTCTCAGGTAGCCCCCCACAGGAGCTAGTATTCATAGTATTCATAACAATGTTCTTCATGGTAGACGAAGATCTGCAGTACCTTTGCCAGCCACTGAACCATGTTTTTCATATATGTATGTTAATAAGCTTCCTCTCTGTTGTTTGTGTGTGTATGCAGGGTTTACTTTAGGAACCGCTGGGTAAAGACTGTGCACCCCGTGGTGCAGCAGTATTGCCTGATCTCTGGAGCTTACTTCACCTTCCAGATGCCCACTCGGCAGGACATAGAGCGCCACCGTGTGGTGGTAGTAACCCTCAGCACCTCCCAGTACCTCTGTCAGCTTGATCTGGAACCTGGTGAGGGCATACATGCAGATTTGTTTGTTTTTCACACACAAGAACGTCATGCACGAGGTGGCTTGATTTACGCATTTTAGCATCTAACTCATTTTAGCATCTATGTGTGGTTTTATTAGGATATACTGATGGACAGGGATGTTACGCGATAAATTGACACAGTTATGTTACATAATGAAGCAATCACACAACCCCACACTACAGGTGTGGAATGGGTAACTTCCACACAAAGTGGAAAACACCAGACTATAATCTGACCAATAAAACTCTTGGTTTTGACTCTGATTTGACTGCTAAAAGTGTTGGTTTTGGCGGAGACTTTTTGACTTTTTGAGTAATTTGAATATTAAAGGTTTTGGTTCTGACTCTAAACAATTAAAAAAATTGCTCAGACCTCAAAAAAGTCTTGGTTTTGACTCAACTACTAAAAATATAACGGTATTGACCTTATTCCACAACTAAAAGTTTTGATTTTGACCTAGACCTCCAAAAATGGAGGTTTGACTCTGATTTGACTACTAAGTCTTGGTTTTGACTGAGACTCTACTACTAAAGGTCTTGGTTTTGACTGAGACTCTACTACTAAAAGTCTTGGTTTTGACTGAGACTCTGCTACTAAAAGTCTTGGTTTTGACTGAGACTCTACTACCAAATGTCTTGGTTTTGGCTGAGACTCTACTACTAAAAGTCTTGGTTTTGGCTGAGACTCTACTACTAAAAGTCTTGGTTTTGGCTGAGACTCTACTACTAAAAGTCTTGGTTTTGGCTGAGACTCTACTACTAAAAGTCTTGGTTTTGACTGAGACTCTACTACTAAAAGTCTTGGTTTTGGCTGAGACTCTACTAAAAGTCTTGGTTTTGACTGAGAGACTGCTACTAAAAGTCTTTGTAAAGATTTGATTTGGTTTGACTTAGATCTCCAAAAAGTCTTAAGTTTTAACTTGACTACATAAATATGACTACTATATATCTTCCTTTTGTATCTGATTCAGTTACTAGAAATCTTTGTTTGGACTTCTAAAAGTCTTGGTCTCTGCTTTAGTGTTCACTACAACAGTGTGGACAGCGTATATTTTACCCTTATTCTGCCCAAAAAAATTTAATTAGCTCATTATTTCCATGACATTCAAGTGTGTGTGTGTGTGTGTATATATAAACTTGTTACCATGACTGTGCACACGTGCATGCACACAGCACATCGGTAGCAGTTCATATATTCATATATTGCTGCCTACTGACACATTTAGAGAGAAAATGTGCGGCTGATACATATGTATTGATTCGTGTGATTCATCCAGCTGGATGCTGGAGCTTCTTTTCATACTTGCACTTAAATGAATGTGGTTAAGTCTGTGATTTTCTCTTTTTTTTTTCTTACACTGCTACTACATTTTGTACCGACCCGAAACCTATAACAGAGATGCTCACCAAAAAAAGGCACACAGCAGAAGTCCCCTCTAGCTTAAAGAGTAAGGCAGAAAAAAAAGCAGAAGCATTGGGGTCTGTAACAGTTTATTAGGAGAGGCTAATTCCTGCCTTGTATGTGTCTGCTTGCAGAATCATCTGTTGCTAAGAGACCCAGCTTGCCTGTCTAACACGCTCAGCATCATTAGCTTATACTGTCGGCTCTTTTCCCGTCCTCTCCCCCCTCCGTTTTCTCTCTCTTTCTATTGCTGTTGCTTTTTTTTTTTTTCGTCCTTTAACCGCTGAGGAAGAGTCAGAGCTGCTGGAGAAACATGACTGAAACAAGCTCTTGGAGTTGCGGTATTAGCCAGAGGTGGAGAAAGCACAGTGGCATATCACCTACTCAGTGTAGGATTATTTTTTTCTATGGCACCGGTGCTGTGGAAGCACAGGGGACGGCACGGTGTGGGCGGCAGAGTGTACACAGGGTGAAGTGACTGTAGATCGACTTCGGAAGCAAGAAAACAAGTTCTGCGCTTCTCTGTTTAGAAGGATGACTCTACATGGTGAAACTTTCACTCAACTCAAGTTCTTGCGGACTTGTTCGCTCCACAGGGCAGTTCAGACACAATACGGGAACACTCAAAGCCTCAGGCAGCACTTCTGATTAGGGTCCTTGTTAGCAAAGTAGTGGGTAGCATTAGTCATGTCACGTCATGCTTGAAAAAAACAATCAAAGCTGCACATAACAGTCAATTTTGCTTTGGTTATGTAAAGTTCTCTGCGACTCTGTAATCTCCTATGTAATAATTGCAGACCCTTTCAGTTGGAGCATTAACGTATCCTGGGGGACCCAATCTCAAATGATTGCCCAAAAGAATAGCTGGTTACACCTGACATTTCAGTTGTTTCACTTGTGCGCCAGCTTTTTTTTCTTTACTATGAGAGAAAAACTGCAAAATCATCTTACCTACAGTATCGCAACAAGTTGAATCATTCATTCATTCATTCATTGTCAACCGGTTTATCCGTTAAGGGTCACGGGGATGGGGCCGGAGCCTATCCCAGCCGGCATCGGGCAGAAGGCAGGACAAGTTGAATCACAACTATAAAAATAATACAGATATCATATCCCCTGGTTCTTGCCAGTGCACAGTCCTAATATTACTCTACCGTGTTCATCTACAAGGTTATTCCAATTTATTTCATTGTCAGTTGTGGATCTCTCAGCTTGTCCTGAAATGCATGTGTAAAGTGTGCCCTTTAGTAGTGGCTTAGGGGAAGGAGCAGAAAATGCTGATGCTCAGATAATGGCTCTTTTAAAGGTCTCATTCTATCGTTTTTTTTTTGTTTTCTTTCATTCATTTTAAACAGTCTAGTTGTGGTCTCTAATATGAATGAATGCCATGTGAGCTGTTTTTTTGTGAAAAAACAGAAGTGCTCAGGTGTTTCTGTTTAGCCCTGCTTTAAATCGCCGAATTAGAGTTCTCTGAAGAAAGACAGGTTTTGGCTCTTGCTCATGAATATTTATACATGCAAATATATCGCTTCTAATTGGCTAACAGCACTGCAGCTGAGAACGCCTTGCTGCCTCCAACCAGAGTCAGTTTTACAGCTCTAAAACCTTCTAAAAGGACAATGTTTTCAGAGATAGAATTTATTAAAATGGTCTGTTCTTTTCTAGTAAAGATGTGTAAAGGCTTGTTTACGCTGCCCAGTCATGTGGACATTTTTTTTTTTACATCAACTCAACTTTTGACATGTTGTGTAAAAGCAAGAAAAAAAGAAATGCATATCATACATGACTTTTCCCAAACAGTCTACAGAAATATATTTTACATATAAGGTAAATTTGAAATGAATGTCTTTAGCCATGTGATTCCCAGCGTAGATGAGTGTCTCCTGCAGAAATGTTTGATCAAGAGTTGTTTGGGTTAATAACAGCTTGGTGAAATGATTATGTATATGTACACTTGTGTGTGTGTGTAAGTGCTCATGGGCAGCAGTTATGGATTATTAATGTCCACTCCTGTGAAGCGCTCTTTAATGAATATTTCATATGATGTGTGTGTGTGTGTGTGTGTCTTTCCATCTATCCAAAGGGCTCTTCACACACATCCTGTTGGACGAGGCTGCCCAGGCCATGGAGTGTGAGACCATCATGCCGCTGGCGCTGGCCAGTAAGAGCACACGCATTGTCCTGGCTGGAGATCACATGCAGGTACAGTGATGGATGGTGTGATGGTCAGAGAATGGATTTATCCCAGAAATGGTCCCTCCATGTTTGGATGTGACCAGTAAAGCAGTTTAGAATCAAGAATCCCTTGTGACATGACATGACAAGCACTGCAGCCCATCCTGTCTGTCTGCACCTGTCGTCTGTATTGTGGTGATCAGTGCTGTTTGCATTTTGCGTTTTTGCATTTTTCTAAACTGGAAGTTTAGAGACAGTTTTCAGTTTCTTGGAAACTTCTTGAAAATGAGAATTAATGTATTAATAAAAATGTTCTTTAAATATTAGATTGATACTGGAAAAATGGAACTCAGATATTTCCTAGCTGGGTAGCATCAGTCAATAGCTTATATATATATATATTGAATTTAGTGACAGATGTAGCTAATTTTTAATTTACCGTATTTTAAAGACTATATGTCGAACTTTAAGCGACAATAGTAAGGAACAAGGGTGTCTCATTATAACCTACACAGATTTCTCTCCTAAAAACTGTAAATCAATTATATTTATTTACATTAAGAGCAACAGATAGCAGAAAGGAAGGGGTATGGGGTGAAGATGTCTGTACACATTGTTTGAATGTTTGTTAAAGGTGATCACAGTGTGGTTTCTTTAGCAGTAGCTATGCTAGCAGTGGTTTGCTAACCTACAGTGTGAGTGGATAATCATATACAGAACATTTAAACTATTAGTCTGCAGTAGTAAATGCTTAGAAAATCACAATAAATGCAAAGTTATCACAAAGAAATTGAGTTTAAGGAGTTTGAAATTAAAATGAACACACTTCTATGAGAATAGAAGAAAAATGAAAATGATGAAGCTTTTTTTTTTGTTTTTTTCCGTGGATTGGACGAACACTATTGCTGTCATTACAAATTTAAGGCTATCAGTGATATTAGATTCATGGATATTGCATTCACCCTTAGCTTCCTGAATGGCAGATTTGGGGGAGGTGGGGGGTATGTCTGTCCCAGCAGACACTGGGCAGCAAACAGTCTGCTAATGAACTGCCCTTTAGATAAAATCCTCATATCCTCCCTCACTTCCCCCCAGCCTTAATTATTCAGCTCTTACCTCTCATATGCCTCTGCCTCAGACCATCTCCAACTGGATAATTTGGAGGCTCTGCAACACTTCAGTACAGTATGAAGGTAGACTGTAGTGGAGTACTAACTGGAAAAGTAGTAAAAAAGTATTGAATAGTTTGGAGACTTCACTGAAGATCTAAATGTTAGGTTTGTATAGAACTATATAGTATTGTGAAATTGTGGCGCGTGGAATGGTAAGGCTGTAACGGTTAATAGAGTTACTTCCATTGAGTGTTCAGAGAAACAAATGCACAGTAACGGTATATACAAAATGATACATAATTTAGTTGCATCCTTTTACCCTGTATTTCAAAGATCAGGACCCCACAAGACCAATATAGAGCAGCTATTATTTTTTGGGTGGCCTGGTGATGTGAAGTGTTAGGACTATATGACCGTTTAAACAGGCACAAGCGACTAAAGAAACCCAGAAATAAAGTATTTTCCTTGATAAAAATGATGAGCACTATTCCCATAGTTCAATGTGTAGTTACAGTTGCAGTTACATAATGGACCAACACTAGCAGATGAAATGCATCTATAAACCATCATTGACAAGTCCTAGCTGCTTGAGGTTTAGTGAGATGTTTCCACAATCAGTGATGGTTTGTTTCGAGTCATGTCATCTGCTGGTGTTGATCCACTGTGTTATTTTAAGTCTAAAGTCAGTTCAGTGTTTTCCCACAAAATCTTACAGCACTTCATGCTTCCCTCTGCTGACCCTTAACGTTTATGTAGATGTGGATTTCATTTTCCAGCAGGACTACCACACTGCCAAAAGTACCAATTGGTCTTATATAATATTCTCATTTTCTGAAACATTGATTTTTGGGTTATTCATTGGATTCATATGTTGAACTGAATTACTGAAATAAAGTAGCTTTACAATTATATTCTTCTTTTTATTTTATTTTATTTTATTTTTTTGAGGTGCACTAGTACAAAGCCCTAAAGTGAACTAGTTAGCTAGCTGCTAGGTCGCTGAACTCTAGCTCTTCGCTGCTATAGATCATGTGCTTGAAGGGTTTTCACGATTCTTAAGGGGGAGGATTTTACCTCAAGTGTTTGACTCGAAACCAGGGGTACAAAAGAGAAATGGAATTGGGCTAAAGCGTGCACAGAAGGACTGTAGTCTGTAATTATAGAAAAACAAAGTACCCCAGAATTAGTCAGTGGTCAGTATGCCAAGTTATTATTGAGCCTTTCTATTCGTCTGTACATCATTAAAATTCTTTTTTTTTTTGTAATTTAATTTAATTTTTTTTCAATTTTCTCCCCGATTTACATGGCCAATTACCCAACCCACTCATTAGGACTCCCCCCATCACACTAGTGATGCCCCAACACACCAGGAGGGTGAAGACTAACACATGCTTCCTCTGATACATGTGAAGTCAGCCACCGCTTCTTTTCGGTTCCGGTACATCAGCTCACAGAAGCCCTGTGCTGCTGACATCACCCTAAGAGTGATGTGTGGAGAGAGCACCATCTACCCACCAGAGGGAGAAGGGCCAATTTTGCTCCCTCTGAGCGCCGGCAGCTTGATGGTAAAGCTGCATGAGCGGGGGTTCGAACCTGCGACCTCCTGCTCATAGTGGCAGCGCTTTAGACTGCTGGACCACTTGGTGCCACATCATGAAATTCTGACACAAAAGAAAGAAATATATATATATTATACTTCGTACAGTTCCAAGTAGTGTGTGCGTGTGTGTTTTTAAATAGTTTTTATAAGTCTTTATAGGCTTTATTGTAGTCTTTTGGACTCTTTGATTGACTATTAATGGATTACTATTGTTCTATTGTCCACATTAATTCTCATCTCCTTTGTCTGACTTTTTTTTTCTGTTTCTCAGTTATGATATTAGTACGTCTTCAAAATGAAGAGATTAGTTCTAAAATTAGCTTCTAAAATGATTGATCGAGACAGCGCTTTAGTGCTTTTAAAGCTTTAGTGAACAATAGCCGGTACTTAATCTGTCTGACTTAATCTGTCTGTATTTCCCTTCTCGTCTCCAGCTGAGTCCGTTTGTGTACAGCGAGTTTGCGCGGGAGAGGAACCTGCATGTGTCCCTGCTGGACCGGCTGTACGAGCACTATCCTTCGGAGTACCCCTGTAGGATCCTGCTGTGTGAAAACTACCGCTCCCATGAGGCAATCATCAAGTAGGTGTGAACTTTTTCACATCACTCTTCCTGAGGAGGCAGACATGCAAACACAGCGCCAGGGGCGTGCTGCTGTGCTGAGACAACACATGTTCATAAACACACACACAAACAACACTACATCTCTCTCTCTCTCTCTCTGTCTCTCTCTACCTATAGTCATCTCTAACTGACACACACACACACACACACACAGAGTGAAACACTCACTACAAGTATCCGCTTTAACACATTTTGTCACAAGTCCCCTGGCTCTCCTCCCAGTGATTTGTGCTAAGAGTGAGTAGAGACAAAACACAGCAGTGTGTAGTTCATTCTTCTGGAGCTTTAGCTCCATAGATGGACAGATTTGCCTCCTTATTCTTATATCTTGCTCATACTCCCTGTTCACCCCTGGCATTAGCACATTAGTATGCGTTTTGGGTGAGAATGTAAACTTCATGTAAACTAATTCTAACTCTAATCCACAGCAATACTGACCTGCACTTTATTTGTTTGTTGTTTTTACATCCCTTATTCCACCCATTCGGCTGTGTATTTGCTTCATGGGGGGTTCATACAGTCAAAAAAATCCTGGAAAAGTCATGGAATTTGTAAAGAGCAATTTCCAGCCCTGTAAACGTTTTGGAAAAGTGATGGAAATTTGGTCTACATATCAAATGTGTTTCTGTTTATTGATGGAGAAAATCTATTTTGAGCTATAGAGCAAATGCGTCAGCTCAGAGTTAATTCAGTAATTTAGCCCTACACAATTTTAAGCCTACTATACTTAATTCATTTTGAATATAATTTTAGTTGATTTTTGATTTTATTCTCCATGTCTGCACTGATGTTTTAAAAATTGTATGGTCGTGAAAATGTGCAATGAAGGCATTGAAAAGTCATGAAAAACTTGTGGAAATTTATTGGTTAAAAGATGTATAACCATGTTCAGGAAATGCATTTTTATTATTATTATTATTATTATTATTATTATTATTATTGTTATTATTATTTTAAGATGTTTCAGTGGGGTCAGTGATGTGATTAATGTGTTAATGCTTTGCTTTCTGGGACTTTGTGCTAGACACTTGTAATTGAATCATTCAGGACTCTCTATTTTAGTGCCAGGTGTGAACAGATTCACAGTGAATGTTTTTATTTTTTTTTCATTACATTCTCATATCTTCTGAGTGTTTCATTGTTTTTGGAAGTTTTAATGAAGATGAATATTAGCAAACTGTCCTTGATCGGTGCGCATTGGATGCTGAAATGTTAATTAAAATGAATACCTTGAGTGTCATCTGTCGCGAAATTCACGTAGCATCTGTTTAGGATGAATCTTTTAGCATAAAATCAACATAGTTTGTGCTGTGGCAGGTTTTATTTTTGTGTGTTTAATGAGAAAGGTAAATCACGCATAAGGTGTGAAATTGATGCTGATATTTCTTTCATTTTTTACAAATCGTTTGCCTGAGGGTTTAAAAGCCCCTGTCTCGAGTACTGCCCTGTTAAATAATTTTTTTAATTTTTCCTTGCACTTTAATTTAAAAAACTTAAGAATTTGGTTTTTACAGAGCTCATTAATTGTACTGAAGGCCATCACATTTGATTGACTCTTATCTTATAATAATAAATTGTGTAGTACGTAGTCTATTATCTGTGGCAGACCTGTTTAAAGGGCAGTAGTGGGTAAGTGAAGCCTGTAGCTGTAGTTAAATGTGTTCTGAATAGCTGAGAAAAAAAGGGATGTAAGCTTGTTAAATGACCTTTATGAAGCCACCAAGACTGACTGTGTAGTTTTTTCCCGGCGGCTGCAGCTATACGTCGGAGCTGTTTTACGAGGGAAAGCTGATGGCCAGCGGCAAGCAGCCGCCTCACAAGGACTTCTACCCTCTGACCTTCTTCACGGCCCGTGGGGAGGATGTGCAGGAGAAGAACAGCACGGCCTACTACAACAATGCCGAGGTAGCGTCCCACTCACCGGCCTGATACGGTCATGCTGAGAAATGTTCTCTCGCTATATTTAATCATATATTTAATCGCTATATTTAATCATATATATAGTTTAAACGTAAACTCTTTAAGCATATGCCTACAAGAACAGCTTTTTGTGTGTGTAGGTGTTTGAGATTGTGGAGCGTGTGGAGGAAATGAGGAAGAAGTGGCCAGTGGCCTGGGGCAAACTGGACGAGGGCAGTATCGGCGTGGTGTCTCCCTACGCGGACCAGGTCTTCCGCATCCGTGCTGAACTCCGCAAGAAGCGCATGCACGAGGTCAGCGTGGAGAGAGTGCTCAATGTTCAGGGTAAGTGTGGAGACCCCTGCAGAGCAAGTCTTGCCTTACTTGAATGCCATTAATAAATTGAAACTTCATAGTGTTGTGCTTAACATAGCGAAATACATGCAAACTTTTCACCTTCTGGCTAAATTTGCTAAACAAAAATTATGATAAACGTGCCCTTCATGTTTCTCACAATCTTTCTTCAGTATGTTTTATAACCGAAGATGAACTGAAGAAATGAAATGTTCAGCTAATATTAAAGTTTCATATGAGGTTAATATGCAACATGTTGATTTCTATGGAAAAAACAGACAAACTTATTTAATTAAAATTGGTAATTGATGGGGTCCAAGCACCAAGCGTCATCATGGAGCCAGGATTCCGCAGATTGGTGTGACCTTATTTAGCAAACCAGTCTTGCTTTGTGTTGGTGATAAATATATGAATGATTTATTCTATGGCACCACTCTGTGCAACAGGTGACTTGTTATTAAAACTTGTTTGTAATGTAATGTAAAGTAATGGACACTTGGGCCCAATTCAATTTCACCCCTTTGCTCTACCACATACCCCTTTCCCCTTCTTTTTGAGTGTAACCCTTCACCCTAAGAATTGGGACAACCCTTCAAGCTAAAGTTCAGTAACCTAGCTGTTTTTTAAGTCGCTTTTAAGGCATTGTATTTATTCAGAAAGGGGTGAGATGGTGCAGAAATTAATTATTATTGTCCATTTCTTAATTCCTCTGTGATTGGGCAGAAATTAGCTTTGATTAGCTTTTACTTTTTCTCTTTTGCCTTAAATGCTATAGTCCCGATCTTTTTGTTGCACCATTTAAGGTGGAATGGGAAAGTTGGCTAGCTAGCTACTGAGACAAACTACTAGTGATAATTTTTTTAATGCTTGGTATGAAGAATTCGGCCATAAAACATTGAAACTACACATTAAACTATAGTGATATAGGTTACAGATATAAATAACTGGAAAAAAAATCACCAGCTAAAATACTTTATTTTCTGAAAGTCCTTTATATGAAGAAACTGATTTAAGTTTGTTGCTCAAGTTACGAACATTGTCGATGCCATAAACTGGCCAATATATTGCTCATATGGCACAAAACGCAAACAAAATGAAATAACAATGGTGTAATATTGCTAATCAACACTTTTAACCAGGCAAATGCTTATATTTGGAGGTACCAGTAATTCTCATACCCCTTGGTTTGAAGGGTGCATCTGAATATCTCTGTATGAAGGGCTAACAAGCCCTATTCCTTCCCCCTAACCTACCCCTCCAGCATAACAAGGATTGGGACACCCCTACCCCTTGGCTTGCACTTCGCAAAACAGAGCGGTAAGTGGTAGGGTCAAGGGGTTAAATTTCCACTAGGTAGGATTGAGATTTTGTGCTTGTGGGCTCCCCCTACAGTTGTAGAGTGTAATAAATGTTTCAGGCGGATTAGTTTCTCTTTCTCGTTTTCTGGCTTTCACAGACACATTCAGTCCCTTTCCAGCTTCTGCCAGAGTGTATGTATGTTAGTTTGTAAAGAATGAACCAGTAGTTCTTGTAGAACTGTAGAACTAAAGGTCGGAAAGCAGGTCGCAGTTCTCGCGAGCGTTGGTCGCGGCCGCCTCGGAAAACTTACAGAGTCTGGTTTGAGCTCAGAGGAGCTCCGGCCCACGAGACACGAGAGCACCGCTATTCCTCCTATTACACCTCAATGCAGCGCTGCAGTGAGTTTCAAGCTGCAATTTCACTTCTTTAAAAAGATCAAAAATCAAGGAAATCTTACCTAGTGCTGCTTTAAATGGGATTGGGCCTAATTTACTCTTTTTTTTTTTTTTTTTTTTTTTTTTTATTGACATGGTTCATAGTGCTAATTGTGTCTTAACTTGCCTTGAGGCATCAAAGCTAAAAAAAAAAAAGAAGCAGCACAGTTGGATAAAAAGGCATATCTTGTCTGTTTTGCTGCATTTGGAGATAACAAAAATAAATAAATTAATTTTGTGCAATTTTCTCTATAATTGCCTATTCCTTTTTTTAACTTGTATTGCAAGTTAGCTTAAGTATGTGGTCAATGCTGCAGATGGCAGTCTAAATGATGCCAAATGGTGACATAAGGATTTTACAGGTTTCTCATCAGTGCTGCCACAAACAACACAATGTTTTGATGCTGAGTATCTGAGCACAGCACAGCACAGCTAAATAAAATCAGTGATGTTACACCAGAGTTAAGAGCTGAGGTGAGGGAGAGAGAGAAAGAGAGGGGGAGGGAGGGATGGCTTCAAACCCTTTAAGTACTATTTGAGTTTTCACATGCGTGCAGGAGCAGCGCTGGTTGAAGAGCTAGATTGATTTGTGCATAATTGATGAGATGTTTGACTACCTGCACTATTGGGGCTGAAATTGCCTTTTGAATGAGTGCGGGTCCTCAGGTGCTCTTTCCCAGCAGTGATGATAAAATACTCTGCTTTTGTCTTGAAGTGATGAGGGCAAAGTCAAATTCGTTGCATATCTAATAAAACTGACAACAAACTCAGGCTCTGAAATTCAACTACAGTATATCGTCGCTGTCCAATGAAAAACACTTATCTCCAAAACAGCAACTTTACAGGAGAGGGAAAAAACCTTGTAAACTTTCATTGGAAGTCAATGTAAAAACAGTTTATTTCAGGTAATTTTGAAGAGTTTCTATTGGTCCGTTCATCAAGAAATTTTGACACAGTGTAAAAGACAGTTTGTCTGTTCAAGTTATGTACTAAACTGAAAATCGACAAAAATGGAGATAAGTGTTTTTCATAGGACAGCGACGATATACACAATAGTCACATCGCAGGCTGTGCAGTGTTACAGGCAAATTAGAAAGATGCATACTGTCTATGCTCCTGTACTTTATAATATCGCTAATTATATATCAGAGCTAGGGCTGCACGATATATTTAAGCATAGTCATCACGATGTGCGCGTGCTCAATAGTTTTTCATTCTTGACACAAGAAGTAGATACACAGCACTGTCTCTGTGTCTGTGTAAGTGATTGTCTGCTGCTGCCTAAGAAGTGCAAGGGAAAGGGGTGGGAGTATAGGAATAAACACGAGGTAACCTGCATGGCCTCCATCCACATGGTTGGGAAGGTGCTTGTACATGCACAGGTGGAAAGCTGTGCACCCCAGTCCAGCACAGTTTTGTGCAGATATTTCCAGTTACAGCAGTATTTACGCTTTTAATACCAGTAAAACCCTCTTTTAAAACTCATTTAAATGCCTGATTAAAGAGCAGATTACTGCTGTTTTGCTGTTTTCTCGGGTTTTGAGCTCTCAACGCTGACTCAGCTCTTGATCAGTCCGGACGCGAGACAGCACGCGGGTAGGGACATGGCAAATGATGTCATGGGCACTGAATTGTTCAATATTGTGATATATCGTCAAAAAAAGACATTTGCAATGTACAATTTTTCCAATATGGTGCAGTCTAAATATATACAGCAATGTCTTTTTTTTTTCTTTCTCTTTAGTGCAGCATTTTTTAATGATATGCTTTACACATCAGCAATATTTTGGTTACCATGAATGTTAATTTTCATCAATATTGTGTTTTGTGTATCTCATATGACTGGGTAATTCAATACATCGTTGTCATTATGAAATACATGTTACAGTTTGCATAAAAAAATAGATAAAAAAAAATCAACACATCACTAACATTCCATTACATTTCATTTCAGGAAAAAAAAATACATTTCATAACCTATTATCTATTGTTAAAACTAATCTAACTGTTGTGGCTTTTAAATTGTTTTATATTTTTAAACAAAGCATTTCAACTTTTTCTACTTTTTTTAAAGATATATTTATTTACTTTTATATTTTTCACATGTAAAAAAAAGTTTCTAATGTATTGTGGTATTTTTTTTGGTGATCTTAAACATTAATTTAATAAATTAATATTGCCGTCCCTACTCTTTTTGTTTACTTTAATATTCTGTATAAAATTTATGTTCAGTAATTCACCCATAATACCCATCTCTACTGTTTGATACTACTCCGTTAAAATAAAAATGTGTATTTCTATAGGTAAGCAGTTCCGAGTGCTGTTCCTGAGCACGGTTCGCACTCGTCACACCTGCAAGCACAAGCAGACCGCCATCAAGAGGAAGGAGCAGCTGGTGGAGGACTCCACGGAGGACCTGGACTACGGCTTCCTGTCCAACTACAAGCTCCTCAACACTGCCATCACACGCGCCCAGTCCCTGGTGGCCGTCGTGGGAGACCCCATCGCTCTGTGCTCAGTGGGCCGCTGCAGGTAATCAGATGTGATCAATCAGCCGGTGTAGAAGCTGAATCAATTTCTATAGATGAGTAACGACTGGAGTGATTGGAGTGTGTTTCTGATAACGCTGCGTAACTGCTGCTGTTTTTTGAGCAGTATTATGATTGCCGTTATTAATTGCGAGTGCAAGCGATTAGTGTATTTTGATTAATAATCACAGCACACTGTTGGCACAGGGGCGGCTGTGATTTGTCAAGCTGCCTGAACACCTGTGCGGAGGCTTCTCCCTGATCGTCTGCCATTGATCAGTACGCAAGCTCACAGGGCCCATACTGAAAAGTCCTGTGAGTGATTGAAGGGGTCATGTGATGTGCTGTTTGGTAACTAAGAAGCAGCTGATTGCGATGCAGCTGGCATTAAGCTAATTGGCCTAAATGATCTGCACCCTTTTCCCAGCTAGCTTTTTGAGGAAAGCAAAATATGCGGAATTAATTGGCACCCAGCTTATTAATTGGGATACTATTAATAGTCATTTATTAATTGGGTTAATTTTTGGTCAGCTGGAGCAGGAAACTCCAGCAAGCTCTCAGAAGTTCTCTGGAAATTCACTTTTCAGTTTTTGACCACTTTAGATTCTGAATCGGTAAAATAAGAGACCACTTAAAAATTATGTTCAAAAAAATGAGCGAGTGTGTGAAATGGCTACAGCAGTCCAATTTCAAAACACCACAGAGAGTAGTCTGCTCCGCCAACCCCTCCCCAGCCGCGAAACTTATTTGGGTTGCCAAATTCAGCAGGCTGAATCTACACAACGTTAAGAGTACAGGCAAAAGGAGAAGAGAAATACAGCAATTCTAAACTCCTCCAAAACCCGTATCTAGAGTTATATTGACTGTTACACGAGGGAGAGCTAAAGCTCCGCGGTGTGCACCAGGAGTGAAATAAGGTTATCTAAAAGCAATGTGTTAGACTGGTGGAGGAGAACATGCCAAGATGTGTGAAAACTGTAAAATCCAGGGTTATTCCACCAAATATTGATTTCTGAACTCTTAAAACTTTATGAATCTAAACTTGTTTTCTTTGCATTATTTGAGGTCTGAAAGCTCTGCATCTTTTTTGTTATTTCTGCCATTTCTTATTTTCTGCAAATAAATGCTCTAAATAATAATAATTTTATTTGGAATTTTGGAGACATTATGTCCGTAGTTTATAGACTAAAACAACAATGTTCATTTTACTCAAACAAAGATCTAAAATGGTCTCTTCATTTTTTTTCCAGAGCTGTATTTGGCTAGAATTGTTTATATGAACAAAGAAACAAATCAGCACTCAACTGATTGTACTGCTTTATCTACACTTTTTTGTAAGCAGGCTTATTTATTCTTAGTACAGCTTGTGAGTTTAATTATTACTCAGTTTATTAATTAGGATATTATTAATAGTAATTTATTAATCGTGGTTAATTATTGGGCAGGCAGAGCAGGATGCTGTTTCTCTGTAGTTCCCCAACATCTCTGGAGGAACCCTCAGGATTCTAGCAATTTGGTTGTTAATGATTTATTGTTTGTGGTAATTATTGGGCAGCCAGAGCAGGAAGCTGGAGCTGGCGGGGCAGTGCGGGCGGGCAGCTCTCGAGTGTTTTCCTCCCACTGCAGGGTGTTTTTTGGCACCAGTCTGTGCCGTGGCATCAGCCATAAGAGGGCCGCGTGTTCTCAGCTTCCGTCCCAGCTTTTAGCCTGGCCTGGCACGCTACAGCCTGCCTCACACTGAGCCCTTTAGCGTCAGGAGCTAGCGAGGAAAACATGAACGCCTTTGGCACCTTTTCCCAGGGTGCCGTGGGAGGGAGATGGTGTGAAGATACTTGCACTTGCTGCTGACTGGCAGCAAGATTTGAGATTTTGTGTCCGTATTTTCATCAAAACTGAGACACAAGACCAAGCTTTTATACAGGTTCTCATTCAAGTAGGGATGTGCAATTTATCTTATTGTATCATCGTTTTTTCTGGATAAACACATTGTCATTTAGATTTTTTTTTTTTTTCCGGAAAACGTAATTTTTTTTGTGAATCCCTGTTTAGGATCATCACTAACAGGGATTCTCATTCACATCAATTCTGCGATATCCAACAGAGTTTATTAACTAGGGGTGGTTGTCTCTAGGCACCTTTCGCTTGGATTATTATTCAAAGGTTTGAGATGTGATTTATAAAATTATCAGTGCATCTTAATGCATCTTGTTTTTTCTATACAGCATTTATTTTTTCTCATTGTATGACTGCTTGGTACTTTCAAATAAAGTATCTATAATGATCCATAATGAATCCTGCTACTTAACAGGCTCTTTCACACTTTCTATTTACTTGAGGGGAAAGCATATTTATTTCAGTTCATCTAATAATTAATAAAAAAAAATCTAGGATTAATATTAATTATTAATTCCTCAGGGCAGTTTTAGTGCTTTTTAAATGAGAATATTGTAATGTGCTGTGTTACTGAGTTTACCTGTGAGCTTAAATGAAGGAAATTAACTAAATAAAGTGTAGCTGCGGAAATGTGCCATTACCTGTGTGTGTATAAGAGAGAAAGATCTGAGATCTAAAAAAAAACCTTCAGCACAGTAACGCTGTTTCGACAGTTTGGAGGAAAATGAAGCAGAGGAAAGTAGCATCTGGCTCGTTAGCTAGCTTGCTGGAATAGCGTTTCTTGGCTAACTGAACATAAATCTGCGCCACACCACGAGCTGCCATGAACACGTTCAAACAGACAGACATGGGACGACATAAAGGAAATGCGAGATCAACTGATATGCATACTTTAGAATATGGGAACAA